>NC_031797.1:543506-591271 GCF_001522545.3 Parus major | reverse complement strand
GCGGCGGGCGCGGGGCCGCAGGGCCTGGGTCCGGCCCGGCTGGCCCGGCTACCGCTGGCGCGGGTGAAGGCGCTGGTGAAGGCGGACCCGGACGTCACCCTGGCCAGCCAGGAGGCCGTGTTCGTGCTGGCGCGGGCCACGGTGAGGGGCGGCCCCTGGGGGTCCTGGGGCCCGGAACGCTGCGAGATGTGGGGATGCTGCTCGGTCTTCCCCAGGAGGTTTTTCGTTCTCTCACGGACCCGCGGGGCGGCTGTGGTCGGCCAGAGCTGGGGAAGAGGCTGGAGCCCCAGGAGTGGCTGAGGGAGTTGGGGGGGCTCGGCTTGAATCAGAGGAGGCTCGAGGGGACCTCGTGGCTCTGCACAACTCCCTGACAGGAGGGAACAGCCTGGTGGAGGTCGGTCGCTTCTCCCAAGCAAGAAGGCACAGGACAAGATGAAACAGCCTCAGGGTGCACCAGGGGAGATTTAGGATATTGGGGAAATTCCTTCATGGAGAGAGACGTCAGGCTCTGGCACAGGCAGCCCTGGGCAGTCACCATCCCTAGAACTGTTCACAAAAATGTAGCACTTGGGGACATGGGGTGGTGGTGAATGTGGAGGTGGTGCTGGGTTGATGGTTGGACACAATGATCTTAGAGGTATTTCTCCACCTCAGGGGTTTCATGATTCATCTCCTGAGCACAGGACACCTTTCCCCCTTTAGAAAGTGCCCTGGGAGCCCCTGGTGTGGTGCAGGTCTCTCAGAGAATGTGAGTTTAGAGGAATCCACATTCCCAGCTTTCTCCCTCATTTCTTGTCCTGTGCATCACTGTCCAGCCATTTCCTTTGGTATTTTCAGACCTGTTTACTGGGGACGGGTAATGTTAGGATGAAGATTCTGATTTAATCCTGAAGCCTTATAGGACCTTTCTTTTTCCTCAGGATATTCTCTCTCTGATCTCCTATGTGACCCTGTCCTGTTTTGCAGGAGCTGTTTGTTGAAACCATAGCCAAAGATGCTTATGTGTATGCCCAGCAAGGAAAAAGGAAAACCCTGCAAAGAAAAGACCTGGGTATGGGAGCATGTTCTGTGCTGGCCTTTGCAAAGGGTTGCTGCTATGGGGGATTTTTCCACCTGTCTGGAGGTGCTGAAGTAATTATGGATTTATTCTTTCCCTGAAGATGGGAGAGAAAAACTTCTATCAGAGACTACACTAATAATTTCACACACCATCTCCAAAACAAGTAATTTCTCTTTGAAATTGGTCACTGTGGTGTGATGTAATTTTAAATGTAAATATGGAGTTGATTTATCTATTTTAACTGTTCTCAATTTGCTTTTCAGATAATGCCATTGAAGCTATTGATGAATTTGCTTTTTTGGAAGGTGAGTTTCTACTTGATTTTAGTACTTTGTGTAATTATCTACTTAGGAGAGAAAGAACTGAGTCATTTCCAAAGCTCTCTGCTTCCACATCCTCAGTAATTCCTAGTGTGGCTTGCAGTGCCCCTCTGAGCACTGGAACGACTCACCCTTGACCCTGAGGCACGTGCAGTAGTTTTTTTGGCTATATTTGGTTTTACTCATGTGTGATTTGCTTAAACTTTAAAGTTACTGCACTTTCTTTTTCCAGCTTGTAGACAAGATTTATTTGTTCACACAACCACACTTCTGATTCATGAGGCTGTAATGTGTTTTTTCATTTTCAGGTACTTTGGACTGAGCTGGACAGAGACAGCTCTCTGGAGAAAGAGACTGCAGAGTTGGTGTGAGATGGAAAACAGGATGCTGAGAGTTCAAAAATAATTCCTAGAATTGAGACACTGAAATTGAGACATGGCAACCATGATATTTTGTATAAAGTTGAAGTTGTTGTAAGTTCTTTATTTAAAATGCATATTTTTTCATAACTATTTTGTATGTCCCTTCCCATGTGGCTGCAGTGCAGCTCTCTGCTCTGGCCAGGTTACACAGCATTTACTCCCAGTAGCAGTCCCTGCCTCTGGGTACCCTTCAGCACCATGGAGCTGTGAACAGAGAGTGGCTTGGCTCAGGTGCCCAGGCACACGAATTTTTTTAATGGAAGTGTGGGTTTTGTTATATATGTTTGTCTCTTAACACAATTAAATTTTTGTTGTTGTTGTTGAGCAGCTGTGCTGATTTGTGTGCTGGGGTTCCTGTAGCCTGGTGGTAAATGGTGTGGTTTGGATAGGATGCCTTCTCTAGCATTTTGGTTTTGCTGATTCTTAAGGCATCCATTCCAGAGAAACCCAGCTGTCCTCCAGGGACTGGAGATGAGTTCCAGGGGAAGTTGGCTTGTTCTGAGGGCTGTGCAGCTTCTGTAAGTGTCTGTGATTGCTGCACTTCTAAGTAATTGAAGGAAAAAAAACCAACCCCCCCAAACCTTATTTTGAATGCCAGAGGAGTGTCCATACTGCCATCACTGTTCTCTTTTGTGCTCTCACTCTTGAATCGGGCACAAATGTTTTCACTGGGAACTGGATCTGTTCCCTCCCTGTTCCCCTGGTCAAGTTGGTGCAGAGATGCCAAGTTCTGTGGTGAGGAGCTGTGTGCATCCTGTGTGCAGGAATGCTGCTGCCATCAGCTGTGTCCGAGGGCCCCCGACAGCACACGGGCACCAGCGCTGCCTCTCTGCTCTCAGGACTCTGGTGACTAGAGTTTTCTTTAGGTCTAAAAAGCACTTTAACTAGTGCTTTCCTATGTGGAGTTAACAGCAGAACTGTGTGGCTGTGGGGGACATGCTGCCATCACTGCTGTAATTTGTCCTCCTGTGTTGCTGGCATTGTCCAGCTGCCACCTCTGACTCCATTTGGTGTGGGGAGGGACAGGATAGGGTTGGCCTCAGATAAAACTGTTTAATGGGATGAAGGAGGTTGAGGTGAACATGATGCATGTTCTTTCAAATAAGAGTATTTGAGAGTGGCTCCCAGTCACTGCAAACTTAAATTAGTTTGGAAGTGGTGGTAAGAACAAAGACTCCCAAGGGAGCTTCCCCAGGCTGTCAGCAAATCTAGTGACTCTCAAGAAACACTTTGAAGTTTGCTGGGAGCCTAATGCAAGCCTGATGATGCAGGGAGCACAATCCTGATCATGTGGGAGGTGCTCATTTTCCAGGCTGCCAAGGTGTTTGTTCAGATCACAGTGAGGGGACATTTGCTGGGCTATGCCATTTGGCTTGGAGCTGTTCACCTTCTCAACTGCCAGGGAGGGCAGGTATAAGTGTCGGATGTACTGGAGATTTTCTTGTGCTTCCCCAGGTGCAGTGTGCTTTCAGTGAGCTGCAGCCTCTTTGGGTTCCCAAGAGTGCTCAGAAATCATTGAGAGATATATTTAAAATATTTGCCTAAAAATGAAAATCACAGTTTGTGTGGCAGCAGAGCTGGGAGAATGGGCTAACAATATCTTCAGCTGGCACACTGTCCTTTGCCAAGTGCCAGCTGTCTGCTCTGCTGTGGGTGAGGAGCATGCACAGGAATCACCACTGGAATGGCTGTTAAGCTGGGAATTACTGCCTGGCTTCCTGCTCACTCCTTCCTTGAGCAAAGGGACTCTCAGGCAGCCAGCAGCAGCTGTACCCCAAGTGCAAGTTTCAAATGTCCCTTCCTGTTTCTTGGTCCCCCGCCACCGGCTACACTGAAAATCCATTTTTAAGTCAATGCAAAATTTACATTTTTGCAGCACCCACTGGGTCTGTGACTTCAGCAGGTCAAAGCAAACAGATTACAGTGGTGTTGCATAACACCATGGGCACTTCTTGTGAAAGTTTTCTTCCCTATTATCTGATGAAATAAAGATTTACATCAATAAATCTTGGAGTACAGACACTGCTATTGAGGAAAAATAGCTCATTTGAAAAGGATTTCCAGAGGAAACAGCCTTTAGCCAATAAACACTGATAATTTGTAAACTCAAAATACAGTAGAGCAAACCAGTCCAACCCTCTGTGCCATGGTCCTGCACCTCCCCTGCTCCCACACCCGATCCCACCTTCCCATCCTCGGATGCAGAGCTGAAGTGCCAATGTGGGAGCTGTGGAGAGCTGTGATATTGGGGTTTGGCCACCGGGGACAGGTTTGTTTCCAGCTCAAGCAGCTTCAATGGGCTCCAGGAGAGATGGAGCCCTCTGCCCTCGACCCACTGGGCTGAGGCTCACTCAGTGCAAGATTTGTGCTTCAGCCATGGCTGAGCATCCCCTTTGCCTTTGCTAATCAGGGCACTAACCTGTTCTTAGCCCATCCCTCATGTGCTCACTAAAGAAAAAGCCTCTGATTTCCCAGTGAAATTTTGGTTCATTTTAGTTTGTCCTGTTCATTTTGGTTCATTTTAGCTGACCAGTCTAATATAAAGTATTTTACTCCTGGTCTGTAAACACCAGTTTGATGTGACAGTGCTGCTACTGCCAGACTGTCCCTTAGGAATTTCTGCATCAGACTGAAGGAATCTCTCTCCCAGGCTGACTTTCCAGGGGTGGGCTATGTCTTTTTTGTGAGTGTTTGTGTGGTACTCAGCCTTGGATTGGGCTCATTTTCACACAATGCATGAGTGGTAACCCTTGGTGGATCCAGTGTTTCACAGGTGTCTCTGGCAGTCCCATCAGCTCCTGTCAGCATGAACGTTGGGAATGCCGCTCCAGGTGCCCATCCCAGCAGATCATCTCCCTCCACCTCAGCCTCCCAGGGCTCTCCAGACACTCCTCCATGCTCAATTTCCTAAGGAGCAGGAAGGTGAGTGCTTGGGGCAGGGGGAGGGTCGGGTGCTAGGGGCTGGGACGTGGTTTTGGCTTCTGAGAAAACCTGTCGCTGAGTCTCTCATCCTCCCCGGCCCGAGCAGTGGCTTGTCCAGGTAAGACAGATGGAAACTCTCCAGCAGTGCTGGATGCCTGGGGCAGAGGAAGGGCCAGAGCTCAGCCAGGGAAGGGGCTGTGGCAGTGCCCACCCAGCTGCCCTGGCAGCACAATTCTGGCTGGTCACAGCCTAGCAGCTCTTTCAACCACCTCTGCTGTACCTGAGAGCTGCTCTCTCATGTGCAGAGAGCTTGGAGGCCTGCTTCTGCCTCTTTGAGCAAGACTGGCAGGATGTCATTCCCACATGATGTGCCATGTGTCACTCTTACAAGGGACTCGAAGGAGCCTGTGCATTTGGGACACAGCTGCTCACATCATCCCAGGAGAGCTGACATTGCCTAAAGTCCCATCTCCGCTGGGATGAAAGACCCTGGAGAAGGGTGGAAACTCTGTGGATGTTGCAGCTGTGTGTCCTGTGAGGGATCACCTGTAAATCTAGTTACCATTTGTCCCATTGTTACCAACACTGTGGCACTGCTGGTGCAGTGTGCTCCAGGCAGGCAGGGTGAGAGAGAGAGGAGGAAAAGCTGAGCCAGTTCCAGGTCAGGAGAGGTTCGTGTCAGAAGCTGATGCTGGAGGTTGTTCACTGCACTGTGTTTTCACATGGGTGTGTCCCCAGGCCGGTCCTGTACCTCTGCAGGTGAGAGCCTCATGTTCCTGCCCCAGGGATTTCCTGCTGTGAGCTGGCCTGGCTGTACCTGGAGCAGCTCCTGCTCCTCAAAGGCCTTGGGGAGGTGGAGATGGTCAAGGGCTGCCACTGCAGCACCTGCCCCAAGGAATGTCTTCAGCTCCCAGCCCTGAAAACCTTTCCAGACTCTCCCTGGGAAGTCATAATGGATGTGGGGAAATGCTCTGACCCAACCTACAGTGCAGGTATGAACAAGGGAGAGCTCTCCCTCCCTCTGGGAATATGGGAATGAGCCCTCCATGGTGTGCCAGCACCAATGTCCAAGCTCCCAGTCTGCTGAGCAGAGCCTCTGCCTTTGGGAGCATTGGGATTGTGTTTTGGGGTTGCCTGTTGCTGGGTCTTTACCACACAGGTCTGCAAGCACAGTGATAATTCTCTGCCATGTGCATGGGTGAGGATGGGGATGCAACCACCTCATGTACCAGGAAATGTCCTTTAGCCAGAGAGCATGAATTCAGAGTAACCCAGGCTGGGAGGCACCTCGGGGTCTCTGTTCCAACCCTCCCAATCAAAGCAAGGAAACTAATCTGATGATAAAAGCTCTGCTGGAAACAGAGCCCTGGAAAATGTAGTTTTCTTACTGAAATGCCCTTTTAGTACCAGTGAACTACACTGATGGCTCAAAATCACTTGGAAATGGAAACTCCAAACTAAATAATTCCAGACGGGTCAAAACCTCCCACTGTGACAAAGCTGGACTGGTTCATTGTGAACTGGTGAGCTCGTGAGTTCACTCATAAAAAAACCCAAGACACGTCACTGGAGATGAACTCATTTTATCAGAATTGAAAGCGGTGTTGAAATGATTTACCACAGCTGTTTTACAAATTCAATTGTCCTGGAATTTGCTGATGTCATTTCTTTTTTTGCATTTCTAAAAACCAATCCGCTCCAGGAAGCTGCTGTGGCAGGGCTGTGGCACCGCCGCTAGAGAGGGACAGAGACCGCGGGAGTGCTGAAGTGAGCCCGGAGAGCAGCGCAAGGGCTCAGGAATTCATTCCGGGATTCCGTGAGCTGGAGGGGCCGGAGGGGGCGGCGGAGCCCCCCGAGGGCTCTGCCTGAGGCCAGGTCCCCTCCTGGGACAGCGCCAGCAGGGCCTGCACAAGCGGCAGCAGCAGCTGCTTATCCAGCTGCAAGTGGAAAAGGCAATTAGGCAGCGAGAAGTGCTTTCTTCCAGAGCTGGGAGAATCAGCATTTACTTCCCAGACGTGTTAGTGGAAGGTGCTGGATGATTCTGTTGCTCCGGGGACGGGAATTCATGGAGTGGAGAGGGAGAATTTCAGTCATGGTAATAGCCCAGGGCTGGCAAATGCGGACTCGCCGCCAGTTTTGCCTCTGCCCTAGGGCAGGTCTCTGCACTTTCCTTCTGGATCTTCCCGTCTCATGTCGGGCTGATTCTTTCAATGTCTTGGTAAAGACTTGGAAACATCAGAGGAATGGGGTGGAGCGGGATGGGGATGGAGAGGAGTGTTAAAAAACACTCAAAAACACTGAGCCCAGAAACACTGACTTCCAGAAATCAGTTGTCATTTTATGTCCCACTCTTAAGGCATTCCAGAGATATTTGCTTTCAGAAATCACTTTTCCTCCCCCTGGAAAGAGCTCCATCCTGGAACAAAGAAATCTCCTCTAGCAGCTGCTGAAGTAGTTGGAGGGGGCAGGAAACTCTCAAAACCCGTTCAAAACCAGGAGCCAAACACGAACCGCGAAGGATCCACACCCAAAGGCTGGGGCAGGTCAGGATCCAGGTTCTAGATGGAGCCTAAACCCACTTGGCTACCAGCCCAGCCATTCTTCTCCCTTCCTCTAGTCATGCAATGGAGATTTTTAACCCTAATTTACTTGGTGAGGGGAGAAAAGCTGGAAGATTTAGCACAGAAACAAGATTGTTTCTTTCCATGCAGATCAGTAGCTCAGACTGTGATGCAGGACAGTCTGTGCCTCTGCCCTTCCAAGTTGATGTAGTTGAAGCTGGAGGAGCCTTATCCCTTCTCTCTGGTTGCTGAGCCCCTGCCTGGGCCATCCAGGACCTGCCACGGTGGCTTGTCTTGGTGTGGTGCTGACACAGGAGCAGGGATGTGGCTGTCGGTGTGCCCACCCAGACCAACCCCACTCCCCCCTGCTCTCTGCAACCAAACCAGGAATTTCAAATCCAGACAGAACTGCTTCGTGCCCTGGGAATTTTTCATTGAGTTAAAGCTGGAATAGGGAAAGAAAAGGCAGAGCAGGATTTTGTTCTGCACCCCGAGAGCTGGGGCCATTGTCCACCTCCCTCTTCCACCCCTCTGGTACCAGCCTCCCTTCATCCCACACCCCAGAACTGGGGCCAGCCTCGCCTCACCTCACCTCCTCTCCTCTTCCCTTCCCTGAACTTCCCTTCCCTGAACTTCCCTTCCCTTCTTTCCCCATCCCAGGTGGCAGATGCCACACCTGGTGTTCCTGTGAGGAGCCCGGTGCAGATCACACCCTTTGGAGGTGCCTGGGGAATGTGTCTGCAGGACAGCCTGTAATGCTGGCTCCAGCATCTGAGAAGCCCATAAAGGGCACAGTCCCTGGCAAATCCAGAGGGAAATACTGAATGAGTAAATGCTAAATCACGTTCCCCCATCCCTGGTGTGAGAGTGTGGCTCTGGGAAAAGTTCTGATATCAATATTTTGTGTTCAAATACGGTTTTTCTCAGAGATAACATGGAGTGGCTGGTGCTCACTCCCCAGAACTGGGGCTTTCACAGGGTCAGGGACATCAGTCACAACTTAAACCCACAATAACTGCTGTTTCCTCATGGTCTCAAACTGGGATGGAGGAACAGAGCCTACCACTAAGGCCATGAACTGGTGAAGGAATGAGCCCCAAACTCCCAGCTCTTCTGACACAGAGAACAGCCTTTTCCAGAGGGTGCTAGATGCCAAAAGCTGGTTGTTCTGTACTGCTTCTGCAGGAATCTGGGGTGCAGCTCCAAGTTAATTTTCCTTCTTGATTCCTTGTAGATGGACTTTTCTGTGTGCCCACAAAGTTCAGCACTGTTCTGGTCAAAAACCCATGTGGTGGAGAGGTGGTTCAGACACTGCAGAACTGCGAAATGAAGGAAAAATGCTACCGTGTCTCCCAGGTAGGATATTATGAAATTGTCCAGAACTGTGCAGGACACAGGGAGGAACAGCTCAAGGTTGGTTTCCAGGGGTTTGGCTCCTCTCTGGTGAGCTCAGCTGGGCCCTCATGAGGGGTCTGAGCTGCTGGGTAGATGCTCTAACATGAACAGCTTCACACTAGCATTGAACTAGAGTGGTAAAAACCTCACATTTATATTCTTTCATGATATAAAATGTATTTTACTGCCACTAATTTGTGCATACATCAGAGCCATAAAGGAACATAAGGTTTTTTATTTGGATTGAGGATTTATTTTAAAAAAGTAATTAAGGAACAATGATACTTATTTAAAAAAATATTTAGTTGTTAGGTGTGTCTTCAGTTCAGCAGAGACCCTACTGCCTAGTAGGCTGAGTATACCTTCATACACAGGGACCTCTGATTCAAAAACTACTGCTATGCCCCCAAAATATTTCTTACCTGCTGTGCCTTGCTGCTGCCCTTCTTTGGGGATGGATGCTGAGCCTGAGGCTGGAGGGAAGGTGGAGAGTCCTGGGGTGTCCCTGCTGAGGTGCTGCAGGGGATTTTTGTGCCTTTGTTTTGCAAAACTTTGCAGGAAATCGGTGTGGGAAGGTGCTTGGGCAGCTGCTCCTCGGGGGATCTCTGCTTGCTTAGGTAAGCACAGCTGCCAGGCTCCATCTGCTCTCCCACCCGCACATCCACACCCCGGGCCAGGTGGGAGCTGCCCCTGGTCCTCTCACCCAAGGCATCTGCGGCTCCCGGGGTTGGGGGCACACAGAGCAGGGTTTGGGTACCCTGCTGGCACCCCCAGCTCACCCACCATGCTGTGCTGTGCTGGAGGGAGAGCCGGAGCTGCCATGGTGGGGCTGAATTCGGCAGGTGGTTACAGAGCCTGTGATGTCCCAGGACAGCAGACAGATCCTGACAGTGGCTTCTGCAGCCTGGAATGTGCCACTCCTGTCTCTCACCTCCTGGCAAAGCTGTGGGGATGTAGGGGGTTGCTGTGGCAGGGTGTGTCCAGGCAGTTGTTTCAGGCTGAAGGGGCAGGACTATGTGTTGATTGTAGACATAAAAATATGGGTACACCACACAGGAAGGACATGGACAAGGGGGGAATGGCTTCCACTGCCAGAGGGCAGGGCTGGATGGGATATTGGGAAGAAATTCTTGGCTGGGAGGGTGATGAGGCCATGGCACAGGGTGCCCAGAGCAGCTGTGGCTGCCTTATCCCTGGGAGTATTCCAGGCCATGTTGGAAGCAAGGTTGGTGCTTGGAGCACCCTGGGATAGTGGAAGGTGTCCCTGCCTATGGCAGGAGTTGGGATGAGATGAGCTTTAAGGTCCTTTCCAACCCAAACCGAGCTGGGATTCTTTGCATGCAAAGGGAAGCAAATCAAACTATGCAGGAAGAAAGAAAGACCTGATCTGTTCAGGCAGAGGGAGGTGACAGTTCACGAGTTACTCCAAGAGTAAGGAATAGATGCTGCAGGAAAAAAGCTGCCTCCCTTCTCTCTCATCCTACTCCAGAGCATCTACCCTTTTCCCAAGTGAACAGAAGGTCCAGGATATAGGGGGCTGGTGGTGTACTGGGGATGTACTGGGGATATACTGGTTTTTCTTTGACTGCACTGGGAGTCTACTGGGGATGTACCAGGGATGTGCTGTTTTTCTCTAACTGCAGGGAGTCACAAGACAGAGAGGAATGCCTGTTTTGGGCACAGACTGCCCCAAGACACTGTGCCCTCACGACTATGACATGCACAGGTTCTGGTCACACCGTCACTGCCATCTGGGAGTGCAAGTACCGGGGATAGCGGGGCTGGAAGCTGCGGGTGGGGCTCCTGGAGACCCTGCCAGACTGTATGCAGGATATGTAAATGAGATAAGGCTGATTTTTGTATAAAAGCTACTTTAACCAGCGGGTATAAATGAACCCTCTACAAAATGTTTTACAGCTTGTAAAATAAACATCATGGGCAATTTGCAGGTCCTTGGGTCTCCACTGTGCAGCTCCACGGCCCCTCTGCATCCAGCATCCCTGGAAGATGCAGCCGTCTGGCACAGGCTGGGGGATGCACGGGTTGGCTGCTCCAGGTTACAAACTGTGGAGCTGGAGACAGGAGAGGGAACCAGGAGCTGGGCATATTGGGGCAGAGCTGTCTCTGCAGGCACCCCCAGATATCTTGGACGTGTTTCTGGTGAGCTGGAGAGAGAAAGGAGAGGATCCCGGGGGTACAGATAATTTCCTCTCTCCATTAACTCCAGCCTGTCGGTGCCACCATGCCTGTTCTGCATAATTAACAACCCTTTGGGTTGGAATAAACTGTGGGCACCGCTGGACATTAGCCTTTACCTTGTCTCCCATCAGGTGGTCCTATCAGGGCTACAGCCCTGATGGATTAGTTAATTAATGCTAATTTTTTCCGTTTATTCCCATGGCAGCTGTGCAGTGTGTCATGTCCACCTGCACTAGCTTGGTTTCTCTGTGATTGGGGAACAAGACCTAAAGAATTGGCTTTTATCCCACTGCCCGAATATTTCATTAAGTTCAAGCATTCAGGAATTAGGAGCAAATGCCTTTTCATTCCCAGGAAGACAACAGCCTTTTATAATGATGATGATGATGATGATGATGATGATGATAATAATAATAGTAGTAGTAAAAAGCAAGCTGGATTAGGGTGCTGTGCTGCTGCTGCAGTGTGACAGCCTGGGGCTGCAGCACTGCCGGGTCCTCTGCTGGAACCTGCTCTGCCCCATGGCAGACTGGGGACCCGGGGCACCCCACCCTGCACACCCGACAGGAACATGGTACAGGGACACCAGTGTGATACTGAGCCCCCGCCACGATCCTTGCTCTCAGCTGCGGTTGTGAGAGGGGCAGCATGAGCTGCTGTGACTGGACCCGGGAAGGGGATGCTCATCTTGATGGGCTGCATTCCTCCACACAAAAGTCATCGGATTTGTCCCATTAGTGCCATCATTAAAATCCAGTTAGTCTCCTACGGAGAGCAAATGCAGCTCAGCCAAGACCCTGCAAGGGGCTGGTGGCCCCAGACTCCCGTTTCCCCTGCCAGCCCTGGGAGTGCCTGGTGAGCCGTCCTCCTTCCCACTTGTGTACTGGGGCTAATTGATGCAGGGGGCCCGGGAGCCAGGCTTCTCACCTTGTTAGCATGGCAATTAACTCTCTTTACCCTCCTGATTGCTCCTGTGCATATTTTACTCCAGTCCAGCTTTCTAGTGAGTTATAAAAGCAGCACCGGGGAGGCGGGCGGAGTTGTGCAGGGACAGGGAGCACAGAGCCATGCTGGGGACTGTCCTGCTGCTGCTGGCCCTGGCCAAGACGGGATGCCCGAGCCCAGCCAGCTTGGTGAGCCGGCGGGCTGAGGCGCTGAAGAAACTCCTGGAACTCTTTGGCATGGAAGACCCTCCGGCCCCCCCAGCTCACTTCAAGCGGCCACCCCAGTACATGGTGGATCTGTTCAACACTGTTGCCAATGCGGATGGCGTCACCAAGAACCCCGACGTCCTGAAGGGCAACACCGTCCGCAGCTTCCTGGATAAAAGTAAGGGGAGGGTGGTTCCCTGTGGTACTGGGATGTGGCTCTGGGGAGGGGCTGAATGTGGTTGGTGGTGCTGCCACCCCTGTTTTTGCTCTTTTCAATGCATCCTTCTTCTTCCCAGCGCACAGTGAGGAGATGCGGTTCCTGTTTGTCCTCTCCAGCGTGGCCAAGAATGAGAGGATCCTGATGGCAGAGCTGCACCTCTTCCGCCTCTGGCAGAGGGTCACAGATAGGCCCAAAAGGCACCACTTCTGCCAGGTGAGGAGGGGGATGAGGATAGAGATGGGGCTGTCCCCCAGCCTGTGCCCAGGGATGCCACTGGCACACTGTGCTCATTTGCCTGCAGTGGGAACATGACCTGGCTCTAGTATCACATGAACAAATGTTTCACAGAGAATCATGATGATTTAACTGTGGCAGGTTCTTAAATATCCTTCTGGCTTGTGCAAACATCAGCAAAGACACACCAAGGTTGTTACAGATCCATGCTGACAATTCCCCATCTCCCCCCATACCTCTGTCCAGGGTCAACCCCTCAGGCAGAATGAAGGGGTGACCACCTTTGCCTTCCCCAGGTCAATGTGTACCAGGTGCTGGAGAAAGACAAGCCAGACACCTCTGGAGGGAAGAAGCTGCTGGTAGCACGGACCGTCTCACTGCAAACCTCGGGCTGGGAGATCTTTCCCATCACATCAGCTGTGAGTCACTTTTCCTCTGTTTTGGGCAGCACAGAGAGGATTCTGGGGTTCACATGCAGGAGGTTTTTAAACCCATTTCACCCTCAGAAGCTTTTCAGTCTCCAGTGTAGTTTCCTGTCTGCAGTCTCTGCAGTGACATGGGGAGATGCATCCTCTGGGAAGGGGAAGAAAAAGTCATGCCAAGAGCCCCAGGAGCTGCTTCATCCTTCCCCAAACTTGTCTCACTGCTCTGCAGGGAGTTCTGGTGCTGGCTCCTGCCAGTGTCCCCTGTGCTGCAGCCCTGGAGCAACCCCTTCTCATGGCACACAGAGTGTGGCCTCAAGGGGTCCCAGCTCACCATGTCCTGCTGCTGGCCTGGGACCTGCCTGTGAGGACACCAGTGCAGTGCCTGTCCTGGTCCACCCTGACACTGGTTTGGTTCCCCAGGTTCGTGACTGGACTGAAGATGAAAGCAGAAACCAAGGTTTGCTGGTGACAATCCAGAGCCCGGATGAGAACCCGCTCGACCCCCCACCACTGCAGTTTGCATCTGGCGGGGGCCACCACGAGAGCAAGAAGCCCATGTTGGTCCTTTTCACGGATGATGGGCGCCGTGGAGCGCTGCTGCCCACAGCTGGCTTCCCAGGTGAGTCCCATACGCCTGGCACGACTCCCTCAGTGCCAACGTCCCTTCCCCAAGGGGTACTCCCCATCCCCACATGTGGACTCCTCAAATCCAAACCCCCTTCCCTGGCTGGTAGGAGAGGTTCTCTCATTTCTGGTGTAGCCCACTCAGGGGTGTTGCCTGCTTACAGATGTGTAGCTGGATTTGAGTTTGGCATGAGACTGAGGCTGTCACCTTCTGGTGGCTCTGAGTTGGTGACAGGCTGTGACCAGAGGTTGCAGACAAAAGCTGTGGGGAGGGATGGCCAGGTGTGGGGAGGGCTGCAGTATTTTCTTCCTTCACCCAGGCTCATGCAATAGCCAATGGCATTGGATGCTCTTTCTGATAGATTTAAAGCCTCAGGCTCCCGATCTCCCTGCCAAGATGCCAGTGCCCAAGCTGGGCAGATCACGCAGTACACGCTCGCTGGACCGGCTCCAGTCCTGCCAGAGGTACCCATTGTCTGTGGACTTCGAGGAGATTGGCTGGTCTGGCTGGATCATCTCACCACGGGGGTACAACGCCTTCCACTGCAAAGGCTCCTGCCCCTTTCCTCTGGGCGAGAACATGCGGCCGACGAACCATGCCACAGTGCAGTCCATCATCAATGCCCTGAAGCTGAGTGAGGGTGTCAGCAGCCCCTGCTGTGTGCCTGACAAGCTCAACTCCATCAACCTCCTCTACTTTGATGATGACGAGAATGTGGTCCTCAAGCAGTACGATGACATGGTGGCCGGGAGCTGTGGCTGCCACTGAGGCAGGAGAAGGGGGCTGGAATCACCGCTGCAGTGGAGGCTGCTCCCTCCAGAGCATCAGTGATGTCTCTGTCCCATAAACCCTATAAAACAGATGGGGACGAGCAAAGCAAGGGTCTGCCCTGGATGGTGTCACTCCCTGACAGGGCCAGCCCAGGAAGGCTCAGGGCCAAGCTCTGATTAAATCAACTTGAAGGAGCCCGTGTGAACCAGTAGCCACAGGGCTGCAGCTCCGTTTTGGGGTGCTCTGTGCAGGTGCATGGGTGTCCCTGCCCATGCAGAGGCTCCTGCAGGCTGTACTATATGTATATAGCAAGAGCACTAATATATGACAGATACCGCCTGTACAGTGACCTGTAAATGTCCGTACATTCCTGCATTGCTGTGACTTGTAAAATTAATTCAGAGCAACTATTTAAACATGCCATTCTCCAAAAGCTGCCTGTGGTCTCTGAATTGCTGCCATGAACAGGACAAGCAGACATCTTGCAGGCACAGGGAAGGGGGTGCACATGGAGGGATGGAGATCCAGCTGCAGCGCAGTCTCCAGGGGCAAGGGGATGAGGTTGGTGTGCCCCATTCCTTGAAAGCTGAATGGTCTCAGGATCCATCAGCCTGCAACTGGGGGTGCAGGGGGATGAGCAGGCAATGGGGGTACTTGGGGGAATGTGGTGATGGGGTCTGGGGTGGGGACAGGGGTGTTTATAGGGGTGCCTGGAGCTGATGCTGCTGGGGCAGTGGCTGTCGTGGTTTAACCCCAGATCGCAACTAAGCATCACACAGCCACTGGCCTCCCCCTCCACCCCGGTGGGATGGGGAAGAGAATCAGAAAAGGCAAAACCTGTGGGTTGAGATAAGGAAAGTTCAATAATGGAAATGAAATAAAGTAAAATACAGTAATATTTAATAATATTTGTAATGAAAAGGGAGACACCAAAAGGAGGGAATGATAAACCTCAAGACAGACAAGTGATGCCCAATACCCAATTGCTCAGCACCCACTGATCTGTGCCCAGCCTGTCTCCTAGCAGCAATCAGCCGCTGGGAGATCAGTGTGTGATCAAGATTATTCTCACACTCAATCTAAAATACAGCATTGTACCAGCCACTGGGGAGAAAATGAACTCTCTTGCAGCTGAAACCCGGACAGTGGGGCAGGAGAGCTCTGGGGGAAGATGGTCAGAGGAAAATGCTGTGCTCAGAGAGAATGTTCTCTCTGAGAACAGAGAGAAAAATGGGGTGTAAACCAGAGCTGCCCAACGCTGTGGGGTCAGGCCAGTGCTGGGGAGGTGTACAGAGGGCAGGTGTCAAATGTGGGTTACTAGGGAGTGGGTGTAGGTGTTGGTGGTCAGGATAGGGGTCCCCTCACACCTGCTGGCACAGCCCCCTTGCCCCCTGCAGTCCAGCTCTCAGTGGGAGTGTGACTGTCCCTGCCAGAGGACTCAGCTCCCCCAAGTCTCTTCCCAAGTTTCCAACATCAGCAGCTTAGCCACAGTCCAAGACTGACACCAGGGGTCCCGTGGCACCTCTGCATCTCCAAGTCCTGCTCACAAGTAAGTGAATCGCACCCTAGCCTGGCTGGCAGCAGTTTCTTCCCCCTGCTCACCTGGAAATAGCACCAGCAGCTGTTGACCCCCACACCAATCCTCCCTGCAGCCCGAGATCCCTCTCTCCATCTCACCCAAAGGAAGGGTGTATCCCTTCAGGAGGCCCATTGACTGGACATGGTCCCATGCTGGAGGGTAAATCCTTCCCCTCTGCCCCCAGACATGTCCCCCCCACTGCCTCCCATGATGTGAACACAGGGCAGACCCAGCTGGTGTGTCCTGATCATATGCATGTCCCAGCTCCAGTTCCAGTGCACCCAGGCCCAGGCACCTCATTCCAAAACTAATGCATGGACAGGCTCATCTGGATCCCTGAGAGCCCCGTCCTTGCATGGATGGACTTGTGAGCTTTGAGGAGATGTCCCCTCCTCACTCCAAGTGATGAGCAGTTTACTGAATGACACACAGTTGGCTGGACAAGAATGCAGGACAATGAAGTTTTGGGCCTGGTTTGTTAAATGTCTGTTCCTGAGGGTGCTCTGGCTACAAGCTCTGTATGCCTATAGTGCCTGCGGGTCCATCACAACAGCATCCCAAGTAATGACTGTGCCCCAGACTCCAGAGTAGTGAGAAGAAGAACAGATTTGGCTGGAAGGATGCATGGCTGTAGCCTTTCCTCTGGGCCTTCACCCAAATCCCCACACTTGACTAGGCCTGGGCTGCTTGGCTGGCAGGGAGTCACTGGGCCCTGGGCAGGGGGAGCCTGTGTGTCCCACTCAGTGGGGAACAGAGCAGCACCTGCACATGTGTCACACTGGGCTACCTGCCTTGGACAGGTGACAGTTCAGTCCCATCCCTCACTCCCTGTGATGTCAGAGTGCCCTTTGCCTCAGCCCGTGGCCATACAGCTCCCAAGCCACCTGTGAGTGGCTGCTCTGTGGGACAGCAGTGTCTGGCACACAGCAGTAAGGGAGGTCCCAGCTGGCAGCAGCTCCTGTGCAACAGCAGAGCCCCAGCACTGTTGGGACTCTGCCCATAGCTCAGAGCCTCCCTGGGGGACAGAATCTACTGTGAGGATGGCCAGGACAGGGGATGTCTGCGGGGTGGGGAGCCTGTGTCAGTGGTAATAGCGGGGGTCAGCTCTCCAGCACTCTGAGAACTTCTGCAGGACTCGCTCCTTCAAGCGGATCCTCCTGGAAAGATGAAGTGACTGGCTCATCTCATGAGCCTTCAGCTTGGCATAGTAGTCAGAAAATTTGTTGTAGAGGATGGAGATGGGCATTCCATTGAGGATGATGCCGAAGGAGATGCAGACAAATGCCACCATCCTGCCAAGTATTGTGTCAGGCACAGTGTCTCCGTAGCCCACAGTGGAGAGGCTGACCTGTGCAGGAACAGAAAAGTAAAAAAAATAAAATCCCATGGAAATAAGCCCAGCAGACCCCACTGGCTGGTGCTGGAACTCACTCCCTCCTGCCCTCTGTGGAGCCACCTGTCCCCTGTTACCAGTGCCAGACCCTGGCCCTGAGAGCAGCCAGCTGAGCTGTGCCCTCTCCAGAGCCTGCAAAGCCAGGGCGTCGCTGTCCAGGCTGTGTTCAGCAGGCCTGGAGAGCTGAAGGGCTGGCTGAGCCCCAGAAGCACAGATCAAAGGCCAGGCCCTGCTCCCTTACTGCTCTGTGTGTTGTCTCTTCAAAGGCAGCTGGACACCCCTGAGCTGAGCCTTCCCCAGCAGTCGGTGTCTGCTGGAGCTTCCTTCCCCCTCAGAGCTCTGGCTCCAGAGTTTCCTGACTGCAAGCTGCCTGTTCCCAGACAAAGCTTCCTGGAGGGATACCTTCCTGGAGCTTTCCCCTCCATGGAAAACAGAGACATTGCCTGGGAATGAACCATGTTTAGTAAATGGGGAGCAGCGCTATGGGGACAGGGTGAGCAGCTGAGGCCAGAGAGGTTTGGGCTTGGCAGGGAGCTGTGCTCCCAGGGGCAGGCTTAGCCTGGGATGTTGAAGCACTTGAACATAGTGATGTTGCTGATTTTGCTCCTCCTTGAGGAGGGATGAATTTGAAGCAGATAGCCTTTGGTGGCCAAAGGGTACTATAAGAGCAGAAGTGATCTGTGGGATAATTTCATCTGTAAATCAAAATGCCGTCATAACCCTTGGCTCTCGTGCTTTAGCTGCTCCCCATCTCAGAGACAATGCCAGGTTTATTATAGTGCTCAGCTCTGCAGCGCTGCTGGCTCCTGGCACAAGCAGGGCAGCGAGCAGGCAGCACACCCCAGTCTGTGTCCACTCTCATGACACAGGCTGAGGCACAGTGTGACTGTGGGTCCCACATGCAGCCCTGGGTTCCCCATCTCAGACCCACAAGCTCTTGTGCCTTTCGAGCTCAGCAGGGCTGCAGTGCTGCCCAGGTCTCAGGCTGTCCAAGGTGGCTGACCCCAAGCCCACAGGCTGCACCCACTCAACACATGGGTCCCATGACAGATAAAGCTGAGTCACATCCCCTTTGTTCAAGTCAGGCCTGGAAGTACCCAAGCCACCACCTCTGTCCCACCAGCCCATCCCAGGACCAGATTTTGAGCCTCTCAGGTCAGTCCAGACCTCTGATTTCTTTCCTCAGGACATGCAGGGCTCTGAGTTTCCCACCATTACTGAGCTGGAGGGAAGGCTGGGCCCTTCCTGCCTCCTGGCCAGCAGCAGTGGTGAATCCCCTAAGCACCAGGGCAGCCCCTACCCACAGAGCCTCCTCCATGCCCCTCTGGAAGAAGCTGCTCACACCTTACCGCTGCCCACCACCACGCGCAGGGGATACTGGTGAAGTCGGTGCCAGGAACATCATGTTCCACCGAGTGTATGAGAGCGGAGAAGGTGAAGACCCCCATGGCAATGAAGAGGAGGAGGCAGCAAACCTGCTGGTAGCATTGGCGCATGGTGAAGCTGAAGGCTCGGAGGCCAGTGGAGTGACGTGCCAGCTTGAGGATGCGGAAGATCCTCATGAGCTTGATGAGCTTGAGGACTTTGCCCAGTTTGCTCACATTCTCCACCTTGTGCAGCTCCTCATGGTACTGCATGTCTCCATCATCCAGATTTTCAAAGAGGATCTGGATGTAGAAGGGCAGGATGGCCACCAGGTCTATAGCATTAAATGCTGCCCGCAGAAAGTTCTTGAAGCTGGAGGAGGATATGAGCCGCATGAGGTATTCAGAGGTGAAGAAGATGGCACAGATCATTTCCATCTGCTCCATCCACATTTTCCCTGTCTTGTTTTTCATCTCCTCCACTGTGCTCAGTGTCATGCCCACAATGGAGATAAGCACAAAGAAGCTCGACATGACAGCAATTATCTTGGCTGGGACAGAAGAGTATGGATTCTCAATGAGGTTCCAGACCATTTTCCGAAACCGACCCAGAAATTTGCCATCAAACTGCGCCCCTGACTCCAGGGGCTCCAGTTCTGCCTCCAGCTCCTTCTCTATTTTCAGGTACTCACTGAGTTCATCTCGCTTTTCCTCGAACAGGATCCGGCAGCAGCGTTGGGAGTATTTCAGATGGATTCCCCAGTACTCAATTTCCTCCACAAAGTTACTGGGGCACATCTCATCCATCACCCACAGGACCCCACTGCGATAGAAATGGAAAATGTAGTTGAAAATTGAAGGATCTCTGTCAAAGAAATACTCATTCTTCTGCACCAAGTAGTCATCACAAAGCTGCAGCTTCTTCACAGGATCTGTATAGAGGGCCAGCTTCCCAAGCCGGGTGATGGGATACTGGGCCAGTACCTTGTAAGCTATCTGGAACAATTTGCCACCCACGTTAATGTTGAGCAGGTACTTGTTCCTTTGGATGGGAGTCTGGCTCTTCT
Source organism: Parus major (assembly GCF_001522545.3). NCBI lineage: Eukaryota > Metazoa > Chordata > Aves > Passeriformes > Paridae > Parus > Parus major. The sequence continues at coordinate 571,563 of NC_031797.1, read as the reverse complement.
CCTGGTTACTATCTGCCACGTTCTGCATGGAGTTCCATTGCCTTACCAGGCTGTCCTGTGCAAATGGGATGTAGGATTCCTGCTCCTCCGGGGTCCGGCAGTGGCCTCGGTGATCCCCTATCTTCAGGCTGGCCGAGAGACTCGCGCGCCTGCTCCGTTGTTGCCTCATGGTGCCCAGCCTTCCGAAGCAGTGACTCCTGTTATGGGCAGCAGGACAGCAGCTCTGGCTTCATGGGAATGCTCCCACTGGGCACACACTGACCAGGACAAGTGCTGCGAGCTCGGGGCAGTGGAGTGGCTGCCCGAGGGGCACAGCTGTGTCCTGGTGCCACGTGGCACCTGCCGGGGTCCCAAAGCCGATTGCTGATCAGATTGGGGTTTGCATCGTAGCAGTCAGAGGCGGCCAAGTGCCCGCTCCTTAAGACACTAATGAGATTGAGGCACTAGTCCTTTATGTAAGGAACTATTTCTAGCTCTGCACTTCTCTTTTCCCTTATTCTGTTCTTATTAGCTGTTTGCATTTGCTGCATGCTGTTTCCTGGAAGGACATCTATGACAGCAAACTGGAAACAGCACAAGCTTGCCTCGATTTACCCTCTGTTGATGGGACAGGAAGGTGCAGACACGCAGGGTTTGCATTGTCTTTGTACCCCCACACCAGATGCTGCTCTTGGCACCAGCCTTTCGTTAAAGGCTAATGCAGCTGGCCCGGCTGTCAGCTGTCACAGCCGGGGAGGGGAGATGGTCATGACCTCTCAGCTCATCCCTCAAGTCCCACAGTGCAGATTTAGAGTGGATGAGGTGAAGGAACCACCTCTACACAGTGTGCAAGAAGGTCCCCTGAGGGACAGGCTGCTCTGTGCCCCCAGCCCCACTACTCACCCAGGCAGGGGCAGGAACAGGGAACACTGGAAATACAAGTAGACAGCAATAGTGCCTCTGAACTATTGAAACTGAAAAGGAGGAAATAATCCTTTGATTTGCAAGTAGAAAGGGAACCAAAATTAAACAGGCTGATATTTGAGGTCTTACCATGGAAGAGGATCCTACTTCAACATGTAAAACATCATATTGATCTCCATGAACTGGTCTAATTAAATACAGAGATGTGAAGCACAAAGATGCTCCTGGCTTGAAAAGCAGCTCAAGCTCCACTACAAGTGAAGCCCCTGAGCTTGGAGATTAGAACAACAAAAACACTTCTACCATTGGACAGAGGAAGGGAAATTGCTGTCAGAAACACAGCCCAAAGTTTTGGCACAAGATCCATGAAATGTATTTCTTTGAACCCTGAAGCACTCAAGGAGCAGAAAGCAAAACCTGCTATGTCTTGTGAATTTGCCCCAGGCCCTCACTCCCCATCACACAGAGCAAGCACTGTGCCTTGTACCACAGAACAGGCAGGCTCAGCTTGGCAGCTGAAGCTCACTGGGACTGGCTGGTGACAGCTGACCTTGGCCATGTGGCCCTGCCAGCACCAGTGCTTCAACTGGCCCCAGCTCAGCCCTGTCCTGTCTGGACTCCTGGAACCCTTCCCACTCCACTCCTGGAGCCCTTCCTGGAGTGCTCCCCACTTTGTACTCTGCTCTGGCAAAGAAAGGACAAGTTCAGGCATTTTTTTCACCTTGCTTTTGGCTGAACTCCCCACTTGTTCCTGGGTCAGCAGTAGCACCTCTGGTGCTACTGTGGCATCTGTTTCTCCTGTCCCCACCCTCTCTGTTTGCTTTGCTCCTGTATTTAATTTTGTCTGCTATAGCTGGTGTGTGCTGGAGTATCATCTGTCCCAGGAAGGCACAGCAGCACTGACTTCCCCACAGCATCCCAGGCCAGCCCACCCACACCAAGTCTTCTTTCCCAAGATGTGACCATCCAAAGGTGATGGCCTCCTAGATACAGAATCCATGCAAATGCACATATCCAGGAAAAATAAAGACTCCAGAACTTGTTAATTCACATTTTTTATTCTCCTGTGTCAGTCACCACAGCTATTTCTGCCTGCCCCTGTGGAAACAGAAGGTTGTGTGTGCCCTTGCAAATGACTCCTTGGTACTAAAAATAGCAGCCCTGGAATAACTCAGGACTCCACACCACATATAGAAGTTTCTCTCATGGGGTATGGCAGCACTCACATGCTATCCAGGAGCGGAAGACTTCTACTCCAAGATTTATGACTGGTGTCTGCTTGGCAAGCCAAGTTCCCACCTTCAAGGCACAGAGGTCAGCAGCCAAGGCAGCAGCTTGGCACACTTAGTGAACACTTGTGCAAGGTACACGTGGCCAATGCTGAACTAGAGGCACTGGGCACTAATCTGCCCCTGCACAGCCAGTTCTGAGAGCTGCACAGCACTGAGTCCTTTGGCTGGGACTCCACGTGCCACACAGACAGTGTCAGACCCAAGACATGACTTATTTCCAGGGAAACCTCCACTAGACCAAGATGCTCAGAGCCCTGTCCAGCTTGGTCCCAGGGATGGGGCAGTCACAACTGCTCTGGGAAACCTGTGCCAGGACCTCACCATAAAATCCTCCTTCATGTCCTACCTAAACCTCTGTCAGTTTGTATCTGTTGCCCCTTGTCCTTAACAGGCCTTGGTGAAAAAACCCTCTCCATCTTTCTTACAATTCCCCTTTAGACATGGACAAGACACAACAAGGCTCCCTGGAGCCATCTCTTCTCCAGGGTTTGCCCTAACAAAGGTGCAGGACCTTGCACTTGACCTTATCGAACTTCATGAGATTCCTGTGGGCCTGAAGACCCCTCTGGATGACATCCCCCTCCCCAGCTGCACTCAGCCCAGTCTCATCCTCAGACTGCCTGAGGGTCCACTTGATCCCACTCTACACACCACTGATAAAACATGGAATAGCACTGGTCCCAGTACTGACCCTCAAGGGACATCACTCACGTCAGAACAGTTTTAAGGAAGACACCATTGAGAGTGTTAAGAGGAGCCCAATGCAGCATTCAGCACTGGGGTGGGCAGAGCAGGTCTGCCAAGGGTGGAGATGTTTGTGGAAAGGAGTGTGAGAGGAGCTGCCAGTCCAGGGCCGAGGAGTTCCTTGCCCCATGTGGGCTCAGGTAACAGCACAGCAAAGCCAGAGCAACTATCACCCTCGTGGTGGCACTGTCAGTAAAGGCCTCCCATGCATGGGACTGAGCAGCATCAAACAGTAGTGCAAACATGGAGTATTTGTCTGATCTGTGCAGCCAGGGAGTACCTATGGAAATAGGTGAGAAAGCTCCTGTTTCCTGACAAAATCCAGGAGAAAGAATGGGGCAGATGAAAAAAGGCTCTTGGCTGGAAGTGGAAGGAGACAGCTGAACAGCACCTGGCATTTCAAGGAGAAAAACATCTTCGGGCCCGAGGCCACAGTGGTGGGCATCAGCAGTAACAACTGTCATGCAGAGCAATGGAGACATTCCTGCCACCTTTGGGAGGACTAATGTCACAGCGTCAGGAGAGGTCCTGTGCTATTTCTGGAGCCAAGGCAGTCCCACAATCTAAAACTCATTTACAAAGGGAGCATCTTCTTGGTATTCCAGTGTAACAACCCAGATTTGAGAGTTGATGTCCAATTCAGTCAGGCTGTGGTGAGCAGGAGACAGACGGGGCTAGTCGCACCTTGGAATAAGGGTCCCTGTTACAAAGCCAGGAAAAAAATCCCACACCAGAAGATCAGTATCCCAGCAGGACTGCTCCATGTCCTTGGCATCAGGGATGAAAGGGGAGAGTTCTGCTGATGCAGGACAGACTGAAACCCCAGGCATCTGCATGGCAAGCATCAGGGAAGCTGGGAAAACCTACACCCAAAGGGGAAAGCTCTAGAAATTTCTCGCCAGAAACAAAGGGCAAGAAGGAACTTCTCCCTCAGGCACATGGAGCACATGGGATGCAAAGCACTTACCCTTCAGGGCCAGGAGCCTTTCTGGCTCTTGTCAGGCATCAGCTGTTCCCTGGATGCTTTTTCAAGACTGAAGGTGTCAGATCTGCATTTTGCTTTGGACAGACCCCACACAGCAACAGAACCTGCAGCTACCAGGATAATCAGGAGCTCTGGAGAGGAGAGTGCACAAGCAGAGACCCACTCACTGCCCTGGTCTTGGGACAGGGCTCTGCTGCTCAACACCATGAGGCAGCAAACAGAGATGAGCAGTGTCCCTCAAGGGCAAGGGACAGACAGAGAGGAGGTGAGTTAGTGCCAGATCGCATAGAATGGCCTTTTCAAGGACACAACACATCAAAGGCAGAGCAATAATTAATGTGTGGTGTCAGGCCTCCCTTAGCCCTCCCAGCCCAACAAAAGCAGCTATTAATACAGGTCTGGAATTGACCCCATCAGGACACTCAATTTACAGCCCAAGGTAAGTAGGTCCAAGACCATGTGCTGCACTCTTGAGTCTCATGTACCTGCAACAATCAAGATCCATGTGTAACCTGGACTCCTTGATGGCACAGAGACCCCAGGCTCAGGTGTAACTGAAGGCTCTGTGAGGAAAGAGAAACAAGGCCATGAGGCTTCCAACTCACCTTATGGTCAGCACTCAAAGCAGTCTTCAATCCACAGCTGGATGAGTTCCCAGCTCACCTCAAGAGCACCAAGAGGCCTTGTTCAATTTAAGTGAAACCTTATCTGCCGCTACTGTGATTAACCCACACTGGAGGAAAAAAATCCTACTGGAAATGTATAACAGGGAAAGGTGGGAAATTTCCCAGCTGGAGCTGGAACTGCATCACACCAACCTGTCCTCGTGGCACTGAGAAGCCACAGGTACAACCAAAATGCAGCTCTTCACCTCACCTGTCAATTGAACAGGTGCAGGCATCAAACCCAAATCCAGACTCTCACACCTGCAATAATCCCCCTCCTCTCCACGCCCCTGGAAACCTCCGGGTGAGGGAAGCCAGAAGCACCCTCCCAAGCACCCCAGAAAGCCAATAGGTCTGACAAAGGATGCTCCTGAGCCGAGTAGCTCTGGTCCCACCAGTAGTGGGGTGTAGACACAGCCGGACACAAGCCCAAACACTGTGTCTGTAGCTCCTGGCCAGCTGTGATGGCCCAGAACTTCCTCCTCATCCTCTTCCCTTCAGCCTGCCCATTCCCCAGAGATCAGAGGAGCTCGGGAGGTGGAGAGATTCCAATGTCTTCTCGAAGCAGCTGCTGGGAATTGCACGTTCTGGAAAAAGGAAGGAAGTACTTCAAAGGCCCTTCCCGAGGGAGCCCTGGGGGACGGCATCGCCACCCCCACCAGAGGAAGCTGAAGGTGCGTGTCCCGCATAGCGCTTCCTCTACTCACAGTGAGCCGCGGTGACCGCACCTGCCCCGGATAGGCCAGAGACGGAACAAAGGCTTCGGTCCGGTTTGTCGCCCCCGCCCCCAGGCCGCCACTGCCCGCACCCCGCGGCCCCGTACCTGCGCTGCTGGCGGGCGGCACCGCCGAGCTCCTCGACGAGGTCACCGCGGGGCCGCCGGGACTCGGCTCCGCCGCCGTCGCGGTCCCGCAGTCCCACTCGTCCCCGCCGTCCTCACAGTCGGGGTGGCCGTCGCAGCGCCAGTCCTGGGGGAAGCAGGGGGCGCCGGGCGCGCACTGGAACTGGTCCGGGCCGCAGCGGGACGGGGCAGCTGCGGGGAACGGGCCCGTGAGGGGAGGCCGAGGGGGGGCCCCGCGTGGGGAGCCCTCGCAGGCCCCACAGCGAGGACACCCCGCGCGCGGGGCGCACGAGGGCGGCAGCCAATGAGAGCGAAGGGCGTGCGCGGGGAACCAATGGGCACCGCCCGCCCGGCCGCTCCCCCAGCTCACCGGTGCCTGGCGGGAGCGGCGGGAGCGGCAGCACCGGCAGCACCAGCAGCAGCACCGGGAGCCCCGGTGGCAGCAATCGCGGCCCGGCCATGCCGCGGGCCCGCAGCGGAGGGACTCGCTGTGGCCGCCGCGCCGCTACAAAGTCAGAGCGCGCAGGAAAAGCGCGTGCGCTCAATCCCGATTTCCACCAATGGGGTTCTGGCGAGGGCGGAGCGCGGGCCCTTGAGGGGGCCCCCCCCACCTCCCGCGCACTCCGGGGCGGGGCCCGGGCCGGTGTCACGTGACCGGGGGCGGTCCTGGCAGCGGCAGAGCCCCGCGCTCGTGCCGGGTCCTGCCAGGGCCGGCCCGGCCGTTCCCAGCTGCGGGAACAACCGGGCGCTCCCGCAGCTCCCCGGAAATCCAGCAGCACCGCGGTCGGCAGTGACCTGCTGTCCCCGGGGAGGGCTTGGACAGCGCTCTGCTGGATCGAGCACGGTGTGGTCACAGAAGGACAGTGGCACTGGTCACGGACGGAATGTCCCAGGCTGCTGAATTTTTCTCACAGAACCTGGGCACGGGGCAGCCCTGTGAACGAGGCTGTGTTTTATTCAGCTTTGCTCTTTATTGACTGCCTACAGCTTACAAATGCACCTGTGCTTTGTCACTATTCCAACCAACCAAATACACTGGTATTAAACAGCAGCAACTCAAATAAATCAAACAAAATAGGCAAAATGGGGGCAGTAATCACTGCTTTATACACATTTATTAATCAGACATCAGCTCCCTCCAGCAGCCTGGAGCCACATCCAGCACAGCCTCCCCATCAGAGCTGCTCTGGAACCACCTGTGCCCATCATACAGCCTCAGCTCACTCCCTGCTCACAAGTAGGGCTCATCCTTGGAAATTTCCCACTTCCTAAGCGGTGGTCCTGGTGTCACTGGTTTCTTTGCTGTTGTTGTCACTGCAGCACCTGAACTGGGGTAGAGAAAGGAGGAGCAAGAAGAGGCTTTAGCAACACTCTGGAAACCACACTTGAATTTAATCAAAAGTCTAGACTGCAAGTGTTTGTTAATCAGAGTCCCAGAATGTTTTGGGTTTGGTGGAACTTTAAAGCCCATCTTGTTCTAGCTCCTGCCATGGGCAGAGCATCCCAAGTGGCTCCAAGCCCTTTCCAGCCTTGAACACTTCCAGGGATGGAGCAACCACAGCTGCTCTGGGCAATCTGTACCAGGGCCCCACCACCCTCCCAGCCAAGAACTTCTTCCCAATATCTCATCCAGCCCTGCCCTCTGGCAGTGGAAGCCATTCCCTGTGTCCTGTCCCTCCAGACCTTGTCCCCAGTCCCTCTCCAGCTCTCTTGGAGCCCCTTTAGGCCCTGGAGGAGGGTCTGAGCTCTCCCTGGTGCCTTCTCTTTTCCAGATGAACACCTCCAGCTCTTCCGGCCTGGCTCCAGCCCTCGGAGCATCTCTGTGGTTTCCTTTGGACTCATTACAACAGGTCCTTTCTTGGAGGCCCCAGAGCTGGACACAGATGCACCAGGTGAGATCTCACCAAAGCAGCGTAAGTGAACTTCATCCCACCTCACTTATTTGCAAGGAAATACACATCCAAATAATCAATTCCATATTCTTCTGCCAATCTGGGTAACTCCCCACTGCCGCTTGGGCGCGTTCTGTGTTCCTGGTACAAATCGGGACCACGGCTGACCGCACTCGGCGGCGGCAGCGGCGCAGCACGGCCTGCATCAGACCTACCCGCCGGCTTGTGCCCCCGCCGGCAGCGTTCTCTGCGCCGCCGCCACCACCAGGGGCGGCAGCGACTCTCGGCGCCCGTCCCGGCTGCAGTAATAGTTATCGGCGAATTTGTGGCTGGGGCCCACCGGGAGCCGCGGCGGCGGCTGGGTCCTAGGCAGAGAACGACGGAAGTGTCAGCGGCGGGGCCGAGGTGGGGGCGACTCAGTGCCCAGCCCGGCCCGGCCCCGGCCCGGCCCGGCCCCGGCACCTCTTAGCGATCTCCTCGTAGCGCAGCTGCAGCTTCGCCTGGAGATCCCGCTGCAAGGCAAGGCCAGAGCAGCTCAGGCGGGGCTGCCACCCTGCGCTGGGGGCTCCGCGGAGCCGGGGGCGCAGCGCAGCGTCCCGCGGGCAGAAGAGCCCCGAGCCCAGGGTTGTACTTACCCCCGCCAGGAAGTTGCGGAGCCGCTGGATCAGTTTAGTTGCCGTCGCCATCTTGGCCGCGACGAAGGGCAGGGGTGCAGGGGGCGCCGGTCCGGGAGCGCGCGCGGAACGCTGGGTCTCGCGAGATTTGGAGCTATATAAGGCTACGCGGGAAGGCGCCGCCTCCTTCCGCAGCCCGGAGCCGCCATGGACACGAGTCGCGTGCAGCCCATCAAGCTGGCCAGGGTGGGTACGCGGGGCCGGGCTGGGCCGGGCTGGGCTGCGCCGGGCCGCGGCATCGCGCTGACCCTCTACTGTGTCCCCGCAGGTCACCAAGGTGCTGGGCCGGACCGGCTCTCAGGGGCAGTGCACTCAGGTGAGAGGGCCGGGCAGAGCGGGCGCTGTGTCGCGGTCCGGGCCCGGCCGGGCTGACGCGGTCCCGCCCCGCAGGTGCGCGTGGAGTTCATGGACGACACGAGCCGCTCCATCATCCGTAACGTGAAGGGGCCGGTGCGCGAGGGCGACGTTCTCACCCTGCTGGAGTCGGAGCGCGAGGCCCGGCGGCTGCGCTGAGCGGGACCCGGGGCCGCCCCTGCTGCCGTATCGTCCATCGGGGGATGGAGCCTGGCGCGGCTCGTTCGACCGTGGGGCGCGGGTGGAAAGGAGCGTGGCGAACGTGTCACGGCAATAAAGGGTTTTTACAGTAGCCCCTTGTCCGGTTTTCACTCATCGAGCGCCGCTTGACACCTCCGTTTTGTCAAACACGGGGGCACCTGCCGCTTTCCTCGGGTTCAGTAGCAACATGCTCTGCTTGTTACTGGGGTTATATATAGTGCCATGTAATGTCACTGTGTTATTTCATCTTTACTGACCCGTCACAACAAAAATAGTTCTGTTTTGATTGCAGTAGCCTTAATCCTGATTTTTCTGGTAAGCAATTTTCTGTATGATGAACTGGCACTGGAAACTTACTGAACCTCAGTGGAATTAAATCTTAAGTTTAAAGTCAAGCTTGGTACTAGCTTGCAAAGCAACAGCCTGCTGTTTCTGTCCCTCTGTTCTCAGCAAACTGCTCAGTGACTGCTGCCATAAAACACTGACTTACTGTCGTTCCTGGCAGTAGAGAGCAAGTGCTTGTCCCTCTGATTTACTGACTCCTTCATCTCACTTGCACTTTCCCTTCCACCACAGAATCAGTTAGCAAGATGTGTTGTTTCAGGGTATTACATAAGTCAAAATAGGGCTGAAAAGTCTAGAAAGAGCCTTAAAACTGCTGTTTCAAGGGCAGGTTTTTAAGGACTGGCATCTTTTATCTGCTTATAGAGTGGTCCAGGTTTGTGGTGTAGGGTTGGGCAGAGTCAGATCTGCAGCCTCATGTATGGTCTCTGATGGGGAGTGGTTGTCTTCAGTGTCCTGAGCTTAACTAAGCAGTTCAGTAGCAGGTGTTTCTGGGGATTTGAGCTGAGGAAAGCACTGCTGAGATGTGAAAAATGTTGAACTGGAGCAGGCACTGATGATTGTTGCAGGGCTGATGTTAAGAGTGCGGGATTTGTCCTTTCTGCAAGTTTTAGTTGTGCCCTCAACTCATGGGCAGCTCATGGGCAACATGAGGTGAGGAGTTTGTGCCATGGAGAAAGCCCTTGTGTTTCTGCTGTTGCTTGATGTAATTTGTGATTTTTTGGGGGTTTCAGAGAATTAGTACAAGGCTGTGTTCCCTGGCTTATGTAATGCAGCAGAGCTCTGAACTGGTCATGTGTGTCAGAAGTCCTCTCAGAGTTCAGTTCTGTGGCTGCTGTTCATTCCCTCACAACTTCATCAGTGACCCAAGAGTGTTTGTTCTGGCCTCTGCCAGCCCTATGTGCTGGGTGACTGGGACAGAGTGGCTTAGAGAGCTGTATCCCTTCTGGAATATCCCTGTGGGGTCAGCCTGGTCCCCATCCATACAAGGAGGGAGGCAGTTTGCATCCTCACACTTGGTCTGATGATTGCTCTTTAATGATGCACTGTAACATCAGCACCACAGAGAACAAGGGGCTGCAGCTGGTCCTGTGTTCCTCTTGGTCCTGCAGAATGAAAGGGGAAAAGACACCGCTGCAGCTGCCTGGCACACTTCAGCAAGAAGAAAGCCAGACTGAGGGATATTGCCAGTGCATAAACTTGCAGTGAATGATTTGGAAGGTGGGGTCACCTGCTTAGGTTGGGGGCTGTGCTAGGCTGTGCCTCTGCCCCAGCTCTTCTTGCAGGGTTTGCTGTGAACCAGACAAGGCAGAAGACTGCAGATATCACTGTAATATTTCAAAATAACTTTATATCTTAAAAATAAACATCAGTATTAAAATACCAGTAAACAGAGTAGTGTATTAGGGAATGGCAGTGAGCGCTGTATATTAACTCCAGTGCAAAGCTGAGAGCAAGTTTCTGGGGAGGATTGTGGGGTTCCCCAGCTCAGAGCAGTCAGGCAGGGGCAGAAGTGGTGAGGCTGGGCCAAGGGGAAGGAATGAGGGGCACAACACGTTACCTTTGTGAAGGCTCAGAGCAGAGCTGCCTCCCCATGCAAAAACCTTTTTCCTCCTGGTCCTTGTCCTTACCCTATTCCCACCCTAGACACTGCTCACACACTTGCACAGACATGTTCTCTGACATACGTGTTCCCCTTTGCAGGTGCAACCTGTGTGCTCTGAGCATTCTGGCCCGTGTGTTTTTCCTGGTGCTGTCCTCAGCTACTTTCCTCCCTTTTGGGATGGAAAGTGGTCAGAGAGGGACTCAGCTGTGGGCTCTGGATGTCTGCACAATCTGTGGGACTGGCTAATTGGGGAAATGTTTAGGATGTAATTGGTCTCTCTCCCTTGGGAGAAGGACCTGCTCCCCTTGTGAATTATCAGGTAGGCAGGCTTAGTCCCCAGATGCATCCTTGGCCCTAAGCTCCTTTTATCACTTGGCTGCGACCCCAGCTGCTCAGAGGTTTTGCTCCCATTGAGCAGAGCAAATCAAATCCCAAGTTCATGCTGAACTTCATCATTTGGCCAAGCAATATAATTTTTTTGCTTTGAGTGCATGTGCTAGAAAAGAGAAAACAAAAACAACCACAACAGATTTCAGCCAAGAAAGGAAATGCTAGAAAAGAAGGGCAAGTATTTGAGTCTGGAAACAGCCCCTGTCCAAGGCAGCATTCCCTCTCCCATTGCTGCACAGGATGTGTGCCTGCTGAGCACCATGTCCCTGCTGAGGCCAGGACCCACTACTTGCTGTCCTGGCTCCATCACTGGCACTGCTGCCGCCTTGGAGCTGCCAGAGAACACAAACCAGGTGCTGTTTCTGCTGAGTTGGTTCTCTGCTGTTCCTCCTTGCTGAGGGCTCACAGGTGGTGCAGCTCTGGTGGTCGTGGCAGGGAGCAGAAGGGGTAGGGTGGCTTCTGCTCCCTGTGTCTCCTGCCCTTAGGTCACTTGGCTCCGGTCACTTGGTGGTGAGGTGGCCACGTGTGGGCTGCATCCAGTGGAGGAGATGGGCATGGGAGGCCCAGGGATGGTGCTTGTGATGGGACTAAAGCTGCAGAGTGGTTTGGCACAGAAGGGTGACAGGTGAGGGGATGTGAATCACAGGCCAGTGCCGATGGTTGCTCCTGGCTCAATCCCAAGGGCACTCTAAGCTGGTTTCTTTGTACTGCCAGGGCTCTTTGTGGCTGTTGGTGAAGTCTCCTGCTGCAATACAGCAGTCACCAGAGACCCCTCCAGTGACTCCTGGTCAGGGCCAGCAGGGCTGTTCTGAGCATGTGGCACCTGAAATGCTCTGCTTCTGCTCCTGCAGCCTCTTCCTGGAGACACTCATCTGTGTCACAGCCCTTTCTCCTCTCACGGGGAGCGGTGTGGTACTCACGGGTGCCTGCGCCTTTGTGCCGTTGAGATGGGCGTAGAGGAGTGCAGCGATGTCACTGTGACCAGCCTCCAGTGCAATGGCAACAGCATTGTTGCCATCCTAGAAAGTAAAGGAGAGCATGCAGAAAGAGGTTTGGGGACAGGACATAGCGTTGGCTGCCCCAGCCCAGTGATAGAACCTTACACTGTCCACGATGGAGATGTTGCAGGTGGGCTGAGCCAGCAGCAGCTTCACGGTCTCCACACGGCCGTGCTCACAGGCGCACATCAGCGCGGTCGAGCCCTCCTCGTCCTGCAGGTTCACGTCGGCACCGCAGGCGAGTAGGGCTTCCACCATCTCCTGCCGGCCGTGGCTGACAGCCAACATCAGCGCTGTCTGGCCAGCCTGCAAGGAAGGGACAGTGCCAGGCCACCCCTGCCCCTGCTGTGCTACCCACTTGTCCTGCACCACAGGACCACTGCTGAGACAGCCCTGCTGCCACGCAGGAGGAGCTCCTAAGGTGATGCACTCCTCATGCACTGACGCCTCCAGGTTTTGGAGCCATTGTCCTGCCCTTGGAAGAGCAGAGCATGGCTCTGGCATCTGGGAGGTGGGGGTGGGAGGGTCAAAATGTGGTGGCCCTCAGACCACACCAACCTGGCTGGCCTTGGCGTTGACGTTGCCCATGCTGAAGAGCCTCCTGACCACATTCATGTCCTCCTCCTGCTCAACAGCTGCCAGTGCTGCCAGCATGAGGGCAGTGTACCCAGCTTTGTTCTGGTGGTCCACATTACAGATCCCTGTGGGGGTGGGCAGAGGGGGCTCAGGATGCTGCACAGCTGGTGGGAGACATGGACCAAGCCATGTGCTTGGCTCTCCCTCACAGTCCTGACCAGGGTGCTGGGAGCCATCCCATAGGCACAGAACTGCTAATGGATCTCCCCTAGGAAATTTGGGCTGTGGCTACTTTGACCCCCACACCTATGAACAGGCATAATCCAGGGCAGCTCTCCTTGCCCCTCTGCTGCCATTGCCTTCCCCCTGTGCGTACATGGCCAGGACATGTCCTGGAGTACAGTGGGATGGTGGCCAGGGGATGTTTCTGGGGCTGGGGGGCACTGACCTGTATCCAGCAGCAGCCACACGATGTGGAAGTTGGAGTGGGAGACACTGTAGTGCAGGGCTGTGTTGCCATTCCCATCTGCCAGGTTCACCACGTGGGCCAGGAGAGCTGGTGAGACCTCAGCAAAGGCCAGGAGGTGGTTGGCAACTGTGTCAGGGATGGACGACTTTTGGCTGGACAGACGAAACCACTCCTGGAGGACCAGGCTGCTGCTGGTGAGCTGTGGGCAGAGAGGGGCTGAGCTCCCTCTAAGCCTCTGCATGGCCTCGCACCCCGGCACCCACCCCCTGCTGCCAGTCCAGGTGGCGAGGAGCAGAATCCCTGCTCCTGAGGGGGTGGGTGAAGGCAGGACCCTGAACTGCCCAAACCCATGCTGAGCATGGCCTGAGCTGAGTCCACATGGGTTTGGGGGTTTCTGGGATGAACCGTGGAGCAAAGGGCTGTATTTTGGGGGAAGATGTTGAGCCAGGCTTTGGCACCTCTCTGAGTAGGGCCAACTCCGAGGGATGTCAGCAGGGGCTGGGCAAGCCATCCCACTGCAGCGCTCCACTCACCACCTCTTTACTCTTGGCAGCACCAGGGTGGCCCAGGTGGGTCTTGACAATGAGGCAGGCCTCCCTCATCCTGGGGCTCAGCTCAAACCTGTGGAGAGCATGAGGATGTCTGTGGTGTGGGGCTGCATCAACGCACCAAACCTGTGAGCTCCCCAGTGCCTATAATTCTCTGCAAGGTCCCCAGGGTGCAAGCTCCAGCCCACTGGCTGCACCCTGGCTGTTTCAGCCTCTGCAAGCTGCAACAGAATGGAGCCTTACTACGGATGTGCTTGTGCACGATTCACCCATTCTTAGACCACATTTTTTCCTTTTGTTGAAAAATGCTATTGAAAGCTGTTCGGTTTTTTTGTCCCACTCTAAACTATCTTCTGCAGCAAAGAGGCATCTGGGGCCTCTCATCCTTTCCTCAGCAGATCCAAGAAACTGGAAGGATTGTTTCCTGGTGAATGGTCTCTGCAGAAGCTGAATGGGTTCCCACTGGCAGCATTGAAACTGGGGCTGGGGCAGATGCCCCAAGCTGGCAAGGCCTGTGCCTTGGCTCCCAACTGTGCAGGGCCAGGGAGCTGGGAGCCTTCTCCACCAGCACTTACTTTTCCTTCACTTCGGGGGGCTCCAGCAGGGTCACATCACTCCCCTTGCACTCCAGTCTGGGCTCACACGTGTCTTCCCCAGCCTCCTCCTCTGAGGTTTCGGTCTCTCCCTGCTCTGAACTGTTGGAGCTGTCGGCTGAAGCCTTCTCAGAGGAGCTGTTGCCTTCTTCCTCCTCACTGGATGTGCTCTCATACCTGCACAGAGGGAAGATACTCAGTGGCAGCACAGCACCAGCTTGGCCCCCTTCAGGCCCTGCCACTGGCCCCAGCCCAGGACAGGGATGCAGGGGACCAGGATTGGCTCACAGGGGTGGCAGGAGCCCCTCAGCACGTACTCCCCATTCAGCACGCCCACAAACTGCAGGCTCTTCTTGCTGCCCTCTGCCTTGCTCTGGGGAGGACCATCCCGCTTTTTCATGATGGACTTCAGGGCTCCTGCAGGGAAAGAGATGGATGTCAAGGGCCAGTGAACAAGAATCATGGAATTTTAGAATCATGGAATGGTCTGGGTTAGAAAAGACCTTAAAATTCATCTCAGTTCAACTCCACTGCCATGGTCAGGGACACCTTCCACTAGACCAGCTTGCTCAGAGCTCCATCCAACCTGGCCTTAAACACTTCCAGGGATGGGGCATCCACAACTTCTCTAGGTAACCTGTGCAAGGGCATCACCACTTCATGGTAAAGAATTTTTCCCAATACCTAATATGAACCTACTGTTTTGAAACCACTCCGCATTGTCCTGTCACTACATGCTCTTGTAAACAGTCTCTCCTTTGGGCTAGCCAAGCACCCCAAACCCACCAGACCTCTGGCCAGGCATGGAAGAGACATGGGCAGCTGCTGGAGCATGGGTAGCATTGGCCCTGCAGGCACTGTCCCCAACAAGGCCATCCTCTCCCTTCCTGCAGGAACATTCCAAGCCAGACCCTGATGTCATCCCTGGTGACACTCACCTGCCGCAGGGATTGGGGCAGCTCCACTTTCCTGTGCTGGGAATGCGTCCTGGTTGCTGTGTATTGTCTCCAGCACAGCCGGCCCAGGGGCTTGGCTGTCTGGGCACACCCTCCCCGCTGCTCCTGTGCCCAGCGCTGATGAGCTACTCAGGCCATCACCCAGGCCAGGCTCCATCACCTTGCCCACACCAGGATCCTTCTCTTCTCCTGCCAGGACAATGCTGCCCACATCTGTCTGGCTGCCCTTGTCATCACAGCTGGCAGCTGAGTCGGGTCCAACTGCCACGTCCCGCCCATCAGGGTGGCAGCCCACGGCAACGCAGGAGGTCGGGGGGCAGCACTCCACACCTGCCTCTGCCGTCTCCGGGGGGTCACCAGCTGCCTGGCTCTGTGTCACTACCACAGCCTCCACCAGTGCCTCGGCCATCTGTGGCTTGGCCATCACCTCCTTGTCCACCTGCCCACGGGGCCGGCGGGCACACACCTCCAGCCGCAGCTCCTCCAGCTCCCGTGTGGCCTCCTGCAGGTGCCCCTCCATCAGGGTGATCACCTCCTTCTGGTGCCCCACCGTCTGCTGCAGAAGCTCCAGCTCCCGCTCCGTCTCAGTGGCCAACCCCAGCGAGGACTCCAGCACCCAGACAGCCACATCCTTGCGTCCCCGTGTGCCGCTGTCTGCCGCGTCCCCGCTCTCCTGCTGCGACCGGTAGTAGAAGACGGCATCTGTCATGGCCCGATCCTCACCCACTGCCACAGAGCAGCAAGGCCTCTCAGCCGCCCTGGGGCTCTTGCCTGGCCAAGCCCTGATGTTCCGCTCTGGCACAGCCAGCTTCTCTGTCAGCTTCCTCAGCTCTGCAATTTTGCTCGTTCGCCCCCTCACTGGCTCTGCTTCACTCTCTGGCCCTGTGCGGGGTGCTTCCTCACCCCCTGCCCCTGCCTCGGAGCCAGAGGGGTGACACAATGCCTCGCCAGGCTCTGCCGACAGCTTCTCCAGCAATTTTGCCTTCTCCCTCTTCAACTCGCAGATCTGCATCTCCAGGAGTGGGATGGTTTTCACCTGCTCCTCCAGGTCCCGGAGCTGCCGCAGGGCTGCGGCCATCTGCTCTCGCACGTGCTGCAGCGGGGCCGTGCTGAGCCCCGCAGCCGGAGTGCTGCGTCCTGAGCTGCCAGGGCTCACCCGGCCCCAGCCCCCCTGGCCCTCGGTGCCCACTGGTACCCAGAGGGGTGGCTGGCCACTGTGGGAGGGAGCACCAATATCCTGCAAACGGCCCTGCTCCTGCTCCAGCCTCCTGCTTGTCTCCAGCAAGGTTTTCTCCACACGTGGGTTTGGCACAAGGCACTTGTGGGTGGGAGGTGGGAGCAGCCGTACTGGTGGCAGCGAGATGGTGTGGGAGGTTGGCTTGCTCGCAGGCTCCAGGGGTGCTCGGCTGTGCTGGGACAGCAGCAGTGCAGTCCTGCCCTCCTCGCTGGCCATGGAGGTGAGGGACTCGGTGGAGGTCCAGGTGCTGGTGTGGCTGCTGGGGCTGCGCAGGGTGCTGGGTGGTGGACGGGACCCTTTCACCCTGCGAGGCAGTGGCACTTTCTTGAGTGTTTGGCCACTTTCAATATCATCAACATATTTCAGGAAATCAAGATCCAGCAGGAAGCCATAAGGGGTTTCCACAGAATACGAGCTCTTCTCTCCATCATCCTGGTCCCGGTACAAGAACGGGCCCCCAAGATCTGCAGGAGGAGCAAGGATGGTTAGGCAGGGACCTGATGGAGACAGGCTTTTCCAACTGGGCTATACTGGAATTCACAGCCTGCAGGCCCCTCTCCTCCACAATGTGTGATGTGTTTGTCTCCAGCACCCTCAGTGCCATAGGGTATCACAGGGCACGCAGTCCATGTCAGGGTTGGTGCCGGAGTGAGGAACTCCATTGGGAAGGGATGGGACAATTCAGCCCTGCCACCACCCTTGCACCCCTTCTGCTGTCACTACCTGGTGACACCCCTGGTCTCTTTACCTGGGAGGTTCTGGTTCAGGGGTGCTGGCTGAGCCATCTTCTTCTCAGAATGCTGTTGACCAGAGGACCATCAACCTGAAACAACAAGACCACGTTCAGCCAAACCTTTTGACCCCAGAGCTGCTGAGTCCCAGGCAGCCACACTGCTCAGACCCCCACCTGGGGAGAGCCCTGTGGCTGGCCCCACCATCTGCCAGGTCTCCTGGCCTCCCCCAGCCCAGGGCTGACACTGGAGCTGGTGGCTGGGCCAGCATGTGGGGCTGGGATTGTTTGTACACTTAAGGAATGCTCTATAGCTCAGCTGGGATGGCTGTGCTGCCAGCTCCCAAGGGTCATAAGCTGGAGCTTGGCCATACAGTGGGAGCAGGACAGGAAAAAAAAGAAGCTGAAACCTGTATAGGTGCAATACTCAGTTTGAAGTTTGCTTTGGATAAAAGGAACCGATGCTTTGGCAGAGCCACGTGACTGCAGGGAGCTGCCAGCATCTGCCAGTGCTCGGTATGATGCCCATTCTCATCACCCAGGGTGTTCCACAAGGCCTCAGGGGTGTCCTAAGGGGCTGATGACCCCCAGGAGGGACCTGACTGCTTTTCCCTGTCCATAATGGGGGATCAGGCAGAGGGGAATGAAATGGGAGCCTGATTTTTCCAGTCATGGACACACTGGAGGAGAGCCAACAGGATACGGCTGTGGTCCAGAAGTGAGCTCATGGCTGGAGGTGCTACCAGCTGTGAGCAATGAGCTAGGACCTGCTGCAACATCTGGCAGCATCTGGATTCTGGGGCCCAGGTGTAAAGTGCTCCTGGCAGGAGCAGGACGGGACAACAGCACCTTGGGAGCACCCATTGCTGCTGTGCATGGCATCAGGGCTCTGATGGTTCTGTCCATGGGGCACAGGTGGCCATGAGGCTGAGCAGCTGTTGGTGGGCAAAGCATTTGGCACTGGGCTATTTTCAGAAGAAAGCAGGGGAGGAGGAATGCCACAGAGGAATGGTGGCTTGGGCACAGCCCTCAGGGAAGCTGAGGCTCAGTGCTACCCAGGGAATGGCAAGGGACATGGCCTTGGCTTCACAGAAACACCCACATCCGCCCCTCACGCTGACGTTGCAGCCACTCTCCAGCCCCGGTGCTGGCCCTGTGGAGCCAGCAGAGCAGCTGTGGCAGTGCCAAGCCAGGTTTGGGCTGGGCACTGTGGCAGCCTCCACAGTGCCCAGGGCTGGGGGCTGAGTCCAACTGGGCAGAGATAAAGCACTTCCCACTAGTCATCAGGAGGGATTCTGGGGCTGTCCTACTCCTCTGCCAACCCACCCACAGCCGATGCACATCCCAAATTCCACCTCCCTTGGAATCACCCCACCTTTGAGTGGGAACCCATTCCACCTTCCCTGGGAACTTCCCAGCTCCATGCTGGCATCCACCATTCCCAAGCTGCTGGCTTCATGCCCAAGAGGGTCCACACATCCCCCACCTTGTCTAATCCCTCCCACCATGGGAAAACTTTGGCTTCCTCCTCTGCATAGCCCTTGCTGCTGGTAATTAAACAGTGCTGGGGCCAGGACAAACTTCCCGCTGGGCTCCACACATGTTGTAAATCAAAGAGGAAGAGAGAGCAACAGGAGCCAGAACCAGTGGGTGCGTTTCCTAGAAGGGAAGTGGCCGGCAGCTCCCTTCCGCCACTCGGCCTGGGTATTGTCCTGCCTGAGGACAGGAAAAGCCTCCTCTGCTGAGGCCTGGAGACCTCCCACACCACTCCAGCACTCTTTGCACCAGCACTGCACTGATGTCCCCTCCACTGAGCTGGGGACAGGCTGCTTGTCACCTGCCACCTCCTATGGCCCCTTCAGCCAATGTCAGCAGCTGCATCCCAACTGTGGGGGACATCCTCCCACTGCTTCCAGACCCCATTTCTTTTGGTCTGACAGGATGGGCTGGACTAGGGCAGGAGTTTCTGTATTCACCCAGCTCCAAAAAAGGTGATGGGACCTGCCAGCTCCAAACCATGTCCAAGTGGCTCCAGGGACCCCATGATGTTCAAACCCTCCTACAAGGTGCAAACCAGACTCCTCAGTTTGTGTAAACTGTCCCTGGGCTGGGGAAGAGGTGTGGGGCTGGATTGGACAAGTGGGTGCAGACAGTCTCGGTGTGCAGCAGGTTGATTCCCCACCCCCTTGGCCCAGCCACTCTCAGCACCAGCCCTGGCTTCCACAACCATGGCACCACTCAGGCAGTTGCCCTCCACTTGGGCTGAAGTCTTGCTGGGGCTAATTGTACCAGTCACTTTGGTGCCAAAGGCTGATTTTCAGCAGCTTCAGCTGCTCCCTTGGGCACTGGTGGAGGTTCCTGAAGGGGCTGGGCACATGGACCTCTGCAGGGAGCCCTTACATGATCCCAGGTCTCTTTGGAAGCAACGAAAGTGCTGTTTCTAGCACTGGAATTTCAACAGAAAAGTTGATGGTACAAGCAAAGGACTCGTAGGGAGGCTTGGGACTGAGGGAAGAGGAGGAGAATGATGCACAGGCACCCAACCACCCTTGTGTAGGCAGGGCTATGCTTTGCCCTGGGCTCACACCTGTATTTTCCCCTCATGCTGTTGTACCAATGCCAACATGGGAAACCTGGGGCTAAAACTGGAGCTGCTCTGCTCAATACAATACAATAAGAAGTCATGTCAGGGATGAGGGAGGCTGGGCACCTTGGCACAGCCCAGGTACCACCCGGTCCTCATGCCCCAGCCCCAGCTGCAGGCAGCACCTTGGGATCACTGGCATCATGGGGTGATTTTCCCTTGGGACTCCCAAGCTCCTGCACTGGCAGAGGAGAGGTCTGGGGGAGCTGCTCCTAAAGCTTGAGACCTCTGTGGCCTTTCCCTCCCCAGGGGCAAAGCTGTAACAGCCCTCAGCCCAGTTCAACCACCTGCTGCAGTGCAGTGTGAGCTGCTCCACCAGCAGGGCTCTCCTCCTGAGCCAAAATACTGAGGTCATGAGGAATGTGAGAAGAACAGAGTCCAGAGCAGCCCTGGCCAGTGCAACTTGATTTATCTCAGCCAGGCATGCTTCCCTCATAGCAGCACAGGCGATAAGCCCTGAAGCTCGGAACTGAGGCTGTTCCAAAGTTAAAGGGAAACCACTGAGAAAGCACACTGCTTCCTCCACTGCCAGCAACCTGCCAGGATTCAGTCTCCTCACACACAGCCAGCTGTCACACGTGCTTGTCACCTGCAGTGTTACCTGCCAGCCCTGTGGCTGGGTGCAGCAGGAGGTATCCAGGGCTCATGACACAGTCCTGTCCCTGTCCCCTGCTGCAGGGGTGTACAGAAGGGCCTGTGACTATTTGCCCAGGCCACCTCGGCCATGCTGACTATGCTGGATCTGCTCCTGGAGGAGCTGGAGCCAGGTGGGATCCCTGACCCAGGGAGAGAAAAGGAAATGCTTTGATCATCTCAACAGCCTAATTTCAGGTTGGACTGTTATTTCTGGAGTTGTTGTCATCGATGGCCTGGCTAGTTGGGAGGCCAAGGGGGCTACCCAGGCTCTGCACCCGCTCCAGCCCCTCAGGGACCTCCCTGAGCTCACACACAACAGGTGTAGAGTCCACACACAGGCTTACCCACGTGGGGATCAACTCTACGAGCCCCCTCACACCTACAGCACTACAGGCTCCCTACAGCTTCACTAGAGAACATCAAACCCCTCACCACAGCTGCCC
This sequence comes from Parus major, assembly GCF_001522545.3. Taxonomy (NCBI): domain Eukaryota; kingdom Metazoa; phylum Chordata; class Aves; order Passeriformes; family Paridae; genus Parus; species Parus major. Next base: position 550,844 of record NC_031797.1, on the reverse strand, counting down.
ACCAGCACTTTCCACCAACTACACCTGATTTTCTCAGGGCTGCTTACAATGCACGGCACCAGCAGCGACGGCCCGAGCTGTGAGGAGGGGCTCAGAGATGAAACTAAATTTACACTCGGGGAGCCCAGATACAGCCGGGGTACACACACAGCACTATGCACAACCCCACGGTGCGATCTCCAAGTGCACAGAGGAACACCCCAAACCCCGCAGCACCCCTGTGCCCGTCAGCACCCCAGAGGGGCCTGCAGCAGCCTGGGGTGCCACGTCCCACAGCAGACCCAGCCCGAATAGGTCCCCAGGACCCTCTGGAGTCCCCAGAACCCGCAGCCCTGCAGTTCCCCAGCTCCCTGGGGAAAGCATACCTCAACCTCATGGGTTCCCGGCACCCCTGGAGGATCCCCAGCGCCCCGGGCTGCCAGCAGCACATTCCAAGCATCCGCACGTCGGGGCGACAGCTCGTCCCCAGCCCAGGGAAGCCCGGGGACCCCCGCCGCCGCCAGCCGGAGTGGGAGAGTTCCAGCCCGGCCCGGCCCCGCTCCCCTCCCGTTCCCGCCGCCGGCGCCGCTCGGGCGGAGCCCCCCGGAGCGGCGGATTCCGGGGCCGCCCCCTCCCGCCGCGGTCCCGCCGCGTCTGCGGGGGCTCCAGCGCGGCCCCTCGGGGGGCCACGGGCGGCGGCGGCGCGGGGCCCTGCGGGGGCCGCCACCGGGACGAACCCCCACCCTGCCGCCGCCGGGCCCGCCCGTCCCGTCTCGCCCGGTCCCCGCCGTCCCTCACCGTGCTGCCGGCTCCTGTGCTGCAGCCGGGACTCAGCGCCGGGCCCGGGACTCTCGGGCTGCTCCGCGGCGCCGGGCAGGGCTGCCCGCCGCAGCCCCGGGCCGAGGGCGGGCGGCAGCGGGAGAGGCCGGGGCGGGGCGGGGGCGGGCAGGGAGCGGCCCCGGGCCCGATGGGACGGGCACCGCCCCCGGCCGCTCGCCCCGCGGCCGTCCCGCTAGCCACCCCTCCGCGTGGGGAGGGGATGTCGCTGTCCCCGTGGGCGCCCGGGGTGGGATGTGCCCCGTTTCTGTCACCTGGGGGAGGGGTGTCCCCTACCCTTGTCACCCCCAGGTCCCCTGTCCTGATTACCCTGGGGATGGGATGCGTCTACTCCAGTCACCCTGGGGACGGGATTCTCCCTAACCTGTCCACATGGAGGATTGTCACCCTGCAGAAAGGGGGATCCCCTGCCCGCATTACCCCGATGCTGGGGTACCCTCTGCCCTGAGCTCAACCTCGCTGCTGGCCGGGGTCCGGCGGGCGGCCAGGGTCCAGTGCCCTGCAGCACCGTGTTCCTCCTCGCACAGCCCCACACATCTTGCCCTCGTCCCACCCATGGCCGGGAGAAGTGTGCCTCTGGCCCTGGCTGGGTTCCCCGGGCCTGGCCCCGCTGGGTTCCTGGCAGCTCTCCCTGTCCCAGCAGCGGCTGTTTGTCTCCTTTTCTTGCCAGCTTTCTTCCCCGCCTGCTTCCCGTGCTGGTCGCTGAGCCGCGAGCTCCGCGCTCTCTCCCCGTTCCGTAAGGACGGCATTCCCCAGCTTAGAGTTTGCCCTCACTAACTGCTCCAGACCCTTTCAGCGCTGAAACCTTCAGCAGTGATTTTTGCTTTATCTTTCCTTTTCAGCTCTGAACTTCACGGGTATTTTTCCATATCTGGCTCCTCTGTAACACTACTCACGGGAAGAGCAGGAGAAGTGACTCCCGACGTCCCTCCCAGCTGCAAGCAGGCAGTCTGGGAATTCCTGGGAAGGGGTTTGCATCTGGATGGAAGTACCTTAATAGCTCTAATGAATCTACCTCCACTGACAAGCCTCGTTCCTCTCCAACCCATTTGCATACTCGGCTTCCCCAGTATCCTGTGGTAATGAACTTGGTGATTTCATGCCCTCAGTTGGTCTCCAAAGCAGGTCTGGAATAGCACCGCTCTTGCTGATCCACTGACTGCTTGGAGAAGAAATTGCTTTGGTCCTCTGCCCCATGAAGCTTTATCTCCTCTGTCCAGGTCAGGAAAGGTGAAGTCTGGGGCGATGTGCCAAGTCCCAGAGGTGCCCAGCTGTGCCCTGCATCTTGGCTCAGAGTTCCATGATGGGCCCACGTCCAGGTCCCTCACTACTGGTCTTGGACATTTGACAAAAATGTCACCCACCTCCAGGCAGCAATTCTAGTTTCCTGCCTGCACAGAGCAAAAAACAACAAAGGAGGAGTTATGAAAACATGAGCTTGAGAAAATGATGTCACCCCAGCTGTGTGGGTGCCAGACCCCCACATGACTGCTGCCACCCCAGCACGGGGGCTGAGCTGTGGAAGAGTGGGGAGACTATGAACCACCCAGCACCACCAAAGAAATACAGCCCTGGGGCTGCCTGAATGTGGTGCTGGGTCACAAAACTGTGGCAGCTCAGAGATATTTCCAGGCTGAGACTCAGCAGCCTTTGAACAAGAGGGATTGCATTGTTCCCTGCAAGGGACCAGACTCCTCTGTCTTTAAGTTCTGGTCACTGAGAAGACTCAAACCCAAGGGTCAGCCCTTGTTTTTAATAGTCATTGCATAAACTGCATGGGACTCAAATATGAGGCCATGGCTAGAGAACTCACCTGGGCTGCTTGGTGTTCACACCCCTTGTAAATCCCATCAGCATTCAGGAGCAGATCACATGGAACAAAGTGTTTCTCAAGCCTTGGCTGGCGACTGATGAGGCGGCTTCACCCCACACCAGGGATGCCAAGGCAGGACCGGTCTGAGCTGTGGCACCTGCCTGCCCGGGCTGGCAGTGCCCAGCAGGTGTAGCTGAACCCAGGCTTGGAGGCAAGTGACAACAGCTGCACCCACACCTGTGCCAAGGTCTGGGTTAACCAAAGTGTAGCTGTGAGGTTGTGGGTGTTAAGACTGGTGCCTGTGTGGGTGAAAGATGCACAGATGCTCAGTCTGGGAAAGGCTACAGGTAAGGACCAGGGACTTCCACAGTATGGGACCAAGTTCTTATATGCAGCATCTCTCCCATAACCCTGCATGGAGGGGTGGGGAGGGCTAGCCAGGCTTCTGTTCCACATGTGGGGGGTAGTTCTGCCAAAAAAACTCAGTGGTTTCCTGGTGGAGGAGTGTTGTCATTCAGCTCTCTGGGGCTCTGCTGACTTTCATGGCATTCTTTTTGGGTCCTGTACAGCTGCTCCTTCATGTTGGCCATTGAAATCAGCCCTGACCCTCGTAAGAGTGTCCATCTGAACAAAAAGCTCCAGGAGCTGATGCATTTTCATAGAATCAGATCTATTAAAAAGCCTTTTTGGTCCAGAAGAAGGTATCAAAAAATTACTTTCCCTGTGAATCCAAATTGTTTTCTCTCTGTCAGTCCCTACTGGGACCGTGAATGTGATTGTTCCTCTTTTGCCATCAGGGCAGTAGGAAATGTGTATGCCTGTGTTCATGTGTTGTGACTCACACCAGCACAGCTGGCTGCTTCTCCACAGTGTGCTTGGAACAGAGCCTCAGGAGCTGGAGGTGACTGCAGACTGACAGAACAGGCTGCATCCCTGTCCCTCTGCAGAGAAATTGGGTGGTGTTGGTGCATGAGAAAATACACAAAGCTTGTCCAGGCTTTTGGTGGGCTACAAGCAGGCATTTGCTGTCATTCTGTGTCATTCAGATGGCTCCTGGATGGAGAGACCCTGAGAAATCCTGCTGTAGATGCTGGTGGGAAAGGGCTGCAGCCCCTTGTGCTACAGCATGAGCCATTCCCCTTGCTGCAGCTCTGGATGACTCCATTTGTTCCCTGGGTAGTGAGACCCTGACCCCTGGGTACCCTGGTCTCCTCCATGGGCAGCAGGATCTTGCAGCCCTGAGCATCTCTGTCCTTTCTGAGGCAGTGGGCTGCAAAGTCCTGGGTGTCCAGACCGGCCAGTGGTGGCCCATGGCAGGGAGGAGCAGTCTGTGCTCAGGGTACATCTGGGAAACAGATGATCAGATGTGTTCCAGCCATCTCAGCTACCTGAGTTCACCTCTGCTTGCTCCTGCTCCACCAAGCCTGCTTGAGCTTGGCTCCTGGCTCCACCACCCCCTCCATGGCCCCTGAACTAACTGGGGGTGAATGTATTGGATCACAAAACTGTGGCAGTTCAGGCACAGGCTGGGCATGGTGTGGGACCAGGGGCAAAAGCTGTGAGGCTCTGTCTGGCCCAGTCTGTGTAGGAAAGGGTGTTAATGCCAGCAATATCCCAGCCCAGTACGCTGCCCTCCCGAGAGGCACCGTGTCCCTGCCCAGCTACCCCAGCAGGATGTCCTTGTTTTCTGCCTGCAGGTTTGGGAGTGAACATAAAGCTCATTTCCTCTTGTTGCCTCTCTGCTCAGATCCTTCCTCCCTGAGATGCTGCAGCAAAACAGAGCCCAAGAGTGAAGCTGGAGTTGCTTCCCTAGCAGTGTGGGACCAGGGGAAGGGTCCCTGAGGAGCTGTGGGTGCACACATGGTGCTCAGACTCAGCTGAGCTGACAGGGAAGGGGCTTGCACAGAGTCTGAAGCCACTGGGATAAGCCAAACCCCAACAGCAGGACAACCACCACACAGTTTCCTTGCCAAAAGCTCCTGCCTTGCCGTTTCCCATCAAGACCCCCTTGACCCTGCATCAAACACAGACCACCCTCAATGACATCCTCTCCCTTGGGGACCTCCTGCTCCGTGCCACCTCTTGCTAGGTTCCACTGAGGTATGTGACCCAGTGTGTCCTTGTCCCCAGCACAGCCCTGCACGACCAACCCTAGTCCAGGTGCAGGTGCCTTTGTCCCCTGTCCCCCAGCCCATGTCCCCTCTGATCTAGCCGGCCACAGGTGACATTTTGTGCCTGTGTGGCACAGAAGGCGTGGGCTTTTATCTCGGGCAATCCTTGATGTGCTTGGCACAGCACTTGGCTAGCCCAGGATAGGCCAGGACAGATTTTTCCTTTGTGGCTGCAATTGCAGCTCAGCCTTATCAGTGCTGAGGGAAATGCCGTGCAGGCTTTCCGCAGCTGGGGTTTGCTTTGGCCACGGGCCAGCCCCGCCGGCAGCACCAGGGGACCTGCCCCAACGGCATGTCCTGCTGTTGTGTGGCCCTAAACACACCCCAACGGGCAGTGAGAGCCATCAGTGGGATGCTCCTGCGTCTGGGACATTCTGGTACTGGGATCATGCTGTGCATGGAGGATTTGCAGCCTGGGTTGCCTTGAAAATCTGTGATCTTGGCTGAAACACTACACTCCTTCACAATGGCTTTTTCCTTTAGGGGCTCTGAGCCCTCATGTCCTCCTCTAGCCAACAGACTGTTAAATGGGTTTTGAAAACTGATTGTCCCCAAAAGGGGTGGTTCCTGGAAAGGGGGACACCTGCCCTGTGAATTCCTGTGACCTCAGTCCCACACTTAGGGTGGGATTCCAGCTGCAGCCCTGTTCTCTGTGGGAAATGCCCCTGCCCAGGGGCAGCAGCCCTGTGATCCCCAGCCCCTGGTGATAGGCAGGGACACTGACCTGCGTTGGGTACAAGGATGTCACCGTCACCTGGTGGGTGATGTGGTCTCAGCTTCACCCACAGATTTCCAGCTCAACCCTTCACCCTGAAGAGCAGGATGGGGCTGGCTGTACACCATGAGCACAAACTAGCCCCCAAATTCCTTCTGCTTCTGTGCTCTCTGCCCTCTAGCACCCAGTAAAGATGCCAGCTGAGTCCTTAGGACAAAGAGAATTTCCTGCCCAGCAGATGCCTCTCTGCCCTGCACAGCCAAACTCAGTTTTTCCCAGGGGAATTATTTCCAGCTGTTTTCAGGTCTCCACACCCCTTCCCCCAGCTTCACCCCCCCCGCTGCAGAGCCCTCGGCATCCGATGCCGTTTTGACATTTCCAGTGGAATTGGGAAAGGCCACTCATGTCCCTTTCACAGAGCACCCTTCTCCTGCTGCTGCAGGTTCCCGGCTGCCGGGGATCTGGCAAGGGCCGGGGAGGCTCAGCGGGACCTTCCCGACGGGAAAGGCACAGATCTGCCTTTGAGGAGAGCAGAAAAGCCTCTCTGTGCCGCTGCCCGAAGCGCACATCCGCTGCTGGAGGACAATCGGGCCTTTGAGCTGGCAGCTGTGGAGTGGGGCCAAGGAGAGGAGCTTGGCTGCTGCCTGCCTCTGGGGCGAGTCAGAGCCTGAATCCTCCTGTGGGCAGCACTTCTGCCATTGCTTTCTGCCCTTGGATCTCCACTGGGAACTTCCCACTCCATCTGCAGGGCAGGAACACTCTCCCCAAGTGTGAATCCCCTGCCACCACTTCCACGAGCTCCCTCCTGCCAGACTCTGTCCAGGACCTCCAGTGTGTCCACACTGCTCTGGTGCCAGCATCCAGCTGGTTCAGTCCTGGCCAGCGAGCAGAGAGAAGCTGGAGTCCAATCTATGGGAATTTTTTTCTTGCAGATGCTGCACAGTGTAGGTGGAACCTCTGAACTTGCTGGTCTGAGCCCACCTACACTGTGGGGACAGGGATGGCACCATGGGGGACAGCATGTGGGACCTGCATCCTCTCCCTCGAGGAAGAAAAGAGGAACAGTGTGATTTGGCCCCTCAGCCATGGGACATGTGGCAGGGAGCACCTGCAGTGCTACTGGCACCTGGGGACATCTGGGGCACTGTGGGTGGCAGAAGTGCTGCTCTGGCCCCCTGGCACTGCTCCAGACATGTCTCCTCTGAGAGAAGGACAGACACCTGAAATAAGGGACAGTTGTTAATGATTCAGTGTGTGTTTGAGGGGTGCAACACAGGCCCTGGGTGTCGAGGTCAAGCAGGGTGTGGGGGGAGTGCGAAAGGAAGCGTCCCTCCAGACAGACACGGATTCCAGGAGTTGGAGAGCCAAAGCCCGGCCGAGCACCTGGGTGGTGGCTGGTGCAGCCCATCGAGCTCTGAACAGGAGGGTGATGCTGCAGGGTGGCCAAAGGACCCCAAAACCCACAGGGCAGAGGGGAGTGGAGGCAGTGGTGTCTGGGGTGGGGAGCAGGGCACCAAGGCACAGCTGGGGATGGGGGACAGCAGGAAGAGGTGCCGGGCTTGCTGGTGAGGAGGGCAGCACGTCGGGGTCTGCCCAGTATGAACCTCTGGGGCCGGATCCAGGGGAACTATGGGAGCAAGTCACATCTGCCTGCAGAAGCCGTGATGGGATGACAAGGTGTGGGGTGGCAGGGAGAGGTACTGGCAGGGTGATGGGACGATAGAGTGATAGGGTGAGGGGGTGACAGGGTGGTTGTGATCCCGAGCTCTCAGCTCCGGCGCTGCGCTCTCGGAGCCCCGTCCCAGCCCCAGCTCCATCCCAGC
>NC_031797.1:499071-542393 GCF_001522545.3 Parus major | reverse complement strand
GGGATGGGTTTAGGGGATGGGTTTAGGGGATGGGTTTATGGGATGGGTTTAGGGGATGGGTTTATGGGATGGGTTTATGGGATGGGTTTAGGGGATGGGTTTAGGGGATGGGTTTATGGGATGGGTTTATGGGATGGGTTTATGGGGTGGGTTTAAGGGATGGGTTTATGGGGTGAGCTTAGGAGGTTGGTGCTGGGGGTCCATACTGGAGGGTGTCTGGGGTGGGTGTCTGGGGCAGGTACCTGAGATGTGGCATCATCTGGGGTCAGGAAGCAGCAAGGCTCTGGGGACATGGGGGCAAGAGCTTTTTATTGCTGAGGACAGTGACAGGACAGATAAGAGCCCACATGGCCCAGGTCAGCACAAAGATTTTTTTCTCTCCCCACCCCGACCTATGCAGCCCCTCAATGGCTGCTCCCAAACATCTGCCATGGAGTCATAGGAGGAGAGAACAGAAGCCCTCCATTGCAGCTCTTGCTCAAGCCTGCAGTCCTCCTCTGTGCTGCTCAGGCTGGCAAACATATCCCCTGAGACCCTCTCAAGACCCCACACAGGAGTAGAGAGGCTTGTTCCCACTGGTGATGGACACAACAGGCACATCCTAAGCCTCTGGAGATGCTCCACCACCTAAAACGCCTCCAGCAGACCAATAACAGCTCTAGAGAGCTAATGGCACCTTTTTTGGAGGGGAGGGGGTCAGTGCCATGTTGTTTTTTTGCCAGAGATGATGCCCAGTGCAGCACTGGGGATAGCTGGGGACAAGGATGTCTCCCATGGGGAGCATGGGCTCCCTTGTATGCTGGAGTCCTGCTGGAAAGTGAAGCCGGAGCATCCTGAGCTCTTCCTCAGGGTACAGGGGACCTTAGCCATCAATCATTTAGTGCTGTGAATTTTTAATGTGTAAAAATCTCTTTAAGTGAGGAGTCGAGTGCAGAGGCTGATGATTAATTCAGGGAGTGACGCATGGAGGTGCTGGCCTGGCCACAACGGGCGAGGGGTCCCACTGCTGGGGACCAGCCACCAAGCAAGTCAGGGTGGTGTGGAAGGGATGGACCCCCTAAGGGCTGGTGCCACAGGGTCATCAGTCAGCAATGCCACAGCGACAATTTCCAATGACCACCCAGGACATTGCTGACACAGTCCTAGAGGAGTTGCATGCACCTGTGTTAGATTATTTTGGAGGGTTATGAAGCTGGGAGCTGCTCGAGTGGGGTCTCCCTGCTCGGGTGATGCTGCTGGTGGTGTTGGAGGCTGGGGGCTCTGGCAGCCCCTCCACACCAGTGTCCCTTTGGAGCCCCCACCCCATCTCCTGTCTGCAACTGGGTACCAATAAATGCATAAATAATAGTACCAGGAATAGTGCACAGATTGTGGAGGTGACCAGGTGTCCATGAGGGACACACTGCACATCCTCACCACCCGTGTCCCCTTCAGTGGGGTGAGAAAACCCCAGTCCTCCCACAGTGGCCTCAGGGAGGATGAGCCAAACCAAGAGACCCTTAGGGTATGAGATAACCAGAGAATGGCACACCAACAGGAGGATGGGGAAAAAGAGCAGTGGCCAGGGGTTTCTTGCTCTGGCAAATGTTCTGGTCACACTGCTCACACCCAAGCATGGCACATCACGGGCAGGACTGGTGTAGGCACAAAGCCTTGGCTGTTGAGCACCCAGCAGGTTGAGGCATGACAGGAGATCCAGATGTGTCAAACCTGAGTCACCCCCTTCCCCCTTCCCCGGCTCCTGTGTCCTGCCAGCACCCCCAAAGCTCTACCAGACCCTCCCTTTTCAGCTGTGGCTGGATCTCAGCAGCCTGGAGAGCTGGGAGCTGAGCCAGCAGGAAGAGACACGTGGTTGTGCTCAAACGCAGCTACCACCTTTCAGAAGTAGACAGAGAAAGTGTTAATGTAGATCTATTTTATCGAAAACTGCATTTCTCCAACAGCATTGGAACCATCAGGTTTTAACTTTTAAGTATTTGGGGAGCTGGGCTTGGCATTCCTATGTTAAAAGACAACTGAGTATGTCTCATTAGAGGGTTAGGGAGGGGATCTGCCCTGCAAGGAGCTTTTGCAAGTGCTTTCAGCTTTGCTGAGGCTGGGTAAGGAGTAGCGAGGGATTTTTCTGGGATGAGCCACATTGGTACAGCTGCAGTGCAGGGACCACCAAGAAAAGCCATGGAAATTATCAAAGTCATGTGGGGAAGATCCTCAGTGTTCAGAACCCCAGTAAAAAGCTGCCATGCTCTGCCTTGGCTCTGAGGTTTCTGTGGGTGAGGCCTCTGTGAATGTGGCCTGGGGCCAGGCTGGAAGGGAATAGGGAGGGGAGCCTGAGGAAACCTGCTGCTCTGCACGAATGTGAAGAAGTCGAGTGGATTTGCAAGTCCCCAAATTCCACATGTGCTTCAGAGGAAGGAGTGATAATGGAAGGGCTCCACTTTTGGGAAGGCGAATTTAAATAATTAAGAGGAATAGTGAGGTGGAAATGAATGTGCAGAAGGTTTGGGGCTCCCTGGAAAGAAGCAGAGATGAAAGGAATGGCCTTGCTACAATATTCATAAAGCTCTGAAGGCAGCAGCACGAGTGCCTGGAAGAAGGGTTGTTGCGTGAGCTCAGCTCCCCTGGAGACCCCATCCGGGCAGGCAGCGCAGGATGGGAGGATGTGTTCAGCGTGTTTGGGGGGAGCAACTCTTGTGGCTCTTTGTGCCACGTGCCCCACATGCAGGAGATGCCTTAGCCCTGCCCAGCCCCAGGCAATCAGGGAACTCCTGCCCACCCCCAGCCCCTTTCCTTTTCTTATGGATTTAATGAATTCCTTCTCCTTTGTCAGAGATGAGAAACTGGGAAATTCTGTGCATGAATGGGTCAAACTCTAAACTGGTTTAATTGGACCAAAATCTGGGACACCAGTGCCTCATGCACTGGTGCTGGTACAGGGTCTTTGTGCTGGGAATGGTGTTGAACATCAACACTTTGATGCTGGGAGTCAGCACTGGGTGTTGGGGCTTCTACTGAGGGCTGGCACTGGCAGTGGCACTAGGTATTAAATTCTAAGTCTTGGTACTAGGAACAAGCATTTGGTGTTGGGCCTGGGTGTGGGGTGCTGGTCCTGGTGTCAGTAGTTTCTCTGATGCCTTGTGCTTTCAAAACCCTTGGCAGCATCCTGTTCTCCTGTTGGCCAGACATGGCTGCACTGTGTGGGGCGCACTCTCTCTCCATGCAGCCCCCAAAATCCAGGGTCCTCCAAGGCTACTGCGAGTCCTGGGCAGTCAGGAATGTTTCATGTATTGCCAAGAACCAGGTGCACTGCACACCTGTGGTTGCTTTTCTGGTGTCCTGGTGTGATCTGCATGGCCCCCCACACCTGGAGGTCCTGCTAGAGAGGAAGCCCTGCCAGCTGCCTCCTGCAGATTTCTGTTACCTGCCATGGTAACATTCTCCCAAAGTGAGAAGAGGGGTCTTCAGCCCATCCCAGTGGATCCCCCATTTCTGACACCCCCAAGGGAAGAGTCTCTCCCAAGACCAAAAAAACTGACCCCAACACGAGCTTTCTGATTTGGATTCTCCTTAGCAGTGGGAAAGTGCTGCAGAAGCTCCAGCCCTCAGACCAGGACTCATGGAAGTGTCTTAAGGATCCAGGACAGATTCATCAGCAAACAGCAAAAGGAAGGAGGGTGAAGGATGCTGGTTCTTTACTGGGAGCAGGGGCAGGAGGTGGGGATGCTCCCTGGAAGGCTGTGGGAAGCTCACAGAGGCCTCCTTGAGCAAAGCCCATTGCTGCCACCCCAGCTAAGGACAGCTTTGCAGATTTTCACTGCCCCTAACCAAATGCAGAATTTCTCTGGGCAGCATTGACCTAACTCCCCAAAGTCACTGATTTCCTGCTCAGACAGAGGGGTAGAAGCTTATGCAAAGCATAAAGAGCTACCCTCCCCTGCATTTCTCCTCCCTATGCATTCCCCAGGGAGGGAGGTTTGGCAGAGCACAGCAGAAAGCAGAGAAATGAACATCTGGAACATTTCTTAGATGGAAGAGCCTAATGTGCCTGGCTTGTTTGCCTGCTAACTCACTGGTGAGCCCAAGGTTTGGCTCCTGAGGGATTTCCACTCCCAGCATTGCCATAGGATGCTGCACCCACAAATGGACGTTGGAGTTGCTGCTTTTCTCTGTGCTGACCATCCCCTCCACATGGCCCTGGGTCAGACTGGAGCACACACAGCTGTTCTCACCTCACAATGCATTGACACATGCTGGATGTGACATAAGTGAGAGCTGTTTTCCAGATGGCTGGTGGCTGGGCATGGTTTTAACTGTGTTGTCTTTGGCCCTAAATGCTCAAGGTAGCATTTGAGGATGTGGTTTAGTGGTGAACCTTGCAGGCCTGGGTTAATGGTTGGACTCAATGATCTTAGAGGTCTTTTCCAACCTTAATGATTCTATGATAAACCTTTCCAACCTTAATGGTTTAATGATAAAAGCTCTTGGGAACTGCATGCTTTTCAAATGTGTCCTTGTCTGGAGTTGCATTATTTCAGATGAAATCCAAATCAGCTGCTGCCTTTGCTTCCCAGTGAGCCAAGGAAGGTTTTTGCTGGTTTGATGTTCCTGCAGACATCTATCACTGTGTTAAGGTGAAGTTTAGCACATTTCACAGTGGCCACTGGCTCATAAAATCTCCCTGGTGGGTGCACATTTACTCTCCACTCACCAGGCTCTGCTCCACACGAGCCTGTTGGTCACTGGCCACCCCCCTTCATCTGAAAGAGCTGACAGATTATTTAGTGGCTGCTGCCATCTCAGAACCTCATGGAGTTTCTGCAGCAGAGGCTTGGCAGAGCCTGCAGACAGCTGTCAGTGGGAATGGGGATGCAGCAGCCAGCAGCCTGGTAGTGTGGGGTGCAGCACTCCCCTCTCCCTTTCCAAGCCAAGCTTTGCTGCTTGGGTGGTTGTGAGTGGTTCAGGGCAGCAATGACCTCCTTCATGGAGAGAGATGGAATACTGTGAGAGGTGGAGGCAGATGGGGCAGTGGGAGCTGCTGGCCCAGGATGACACAAGGACATGTGAGAAGGACCAAGCTGCCAGCATTTTGCAGTATTTTTCACAGACCAGCAGCAAACTCTCGGCTAAAGGGTAATCCCTGCTGGGAGTGACTGGGAATGTGAAGAGAAGGAGGAAGGGAGAGCAAAGCAACTGCCACCCTAGGAGTGGGCAGTGAGATTAGTGATACCAGAGAGGCAGAGGGGCTGTGGCATGAAGGCAGCCCTGGTTTTCCCCAGACCCTGTGACTGCCCATGGTGTGACCATGCAACATCCCCATGGAGGTGGGTACTAAAGGGGCTCAGATGTTGATGGGGTTCTTAGGCACCTGGGCACCTTCCTCCCACTGTGACCCAGTGGAGAGACCATGCTGTGTCTGGCAGCAGGCTCAGAGCTGCCCCTGCCTCATCCCATGTCCCAAAGCCCTTGGAAAGAGGAGTCCACAGTGCCCAAAGGTGCCCTGATGGTACCAGGGTCCTCTTCCTCCTCTGTGCCCTCAGCAAGGGATGGGGTGATGTCAGTGGTTCAAGGAGCATCACTCCAGGGGACAGAGGGGCACTGCGCCCTTGCACTGTGCTTGAACTGCCAATCACTGGGACATGACCAAGGTGGGCACCTCCAAATGTGCACTCTTCTCCCCCAAATCTCCCAGCTGGGGACAGGACCTTGTGGAGGAATCCAGGGTCCACATACATCTGCGGGGTGGAGCCCTTTTTCCAGCTTGGAGGTGAGGATCCCAGGGATCCATTGCCCCACACCTGGGGGCCATGCTCTCCCTGAAGCCCCTGCCAAGGCCAAGCCCTGGGGCTGAGGGTCCTGCTAGAGAGGAAGCCCTGCCAGCTGCCTCCTGTGGATTTCTGTTACCTGCCATGGCATTCCGGGCATCTCACATGCTGCCAGCAGTCTTTGGCTGGAAAAAGCACACCTACAGTTTTTTCCTTCATTCAAACCAGGAGGACAATCCTCCTTCTTGGGTTTATTGTCCTGGATGTTGGGCTGTTGAAGCTGTCCCTTGCCTTCCAGTGAGCTCTGCTCTTTAAACCATGACAGATATTCCCAGGGGCAAGTCATAAGGAAATCAACATGCAGGTCCAAAATCTAGTGGAAATAGCCTAGAAGTCCATGTTAATTAAGCAGAGAAATGGTGTCAGTCTATTTACAGAAGTGTCTTGCAGTGGAAACATTGCACTTGCTCCTCAGCCCTGAGTAGTGTCTGATGCTGGGGGGACAAGCCTTAAACCCCAGCTCCTAAAAAAGCTCTTAACCAGAGGCTGAGCCCTGTGATTTTGGGAAGGGTGACTCCAGGGGCACAGCTGAACTTTATTTTAGGGGATGTCAGAGCCTTTACCAAAGCTCATGTTAGTCTTGGATGGTAAAAGGTAAAGGCAGCCATGCTGCCCTGGCCACAGCCCCAGCAGATGCTCTGTGCCAAGAGTCGGGATGGAGCTGGCAGTGAAACCTCCAGCCAGGCTGCTTGGGGAGAGCCATGTTTCTATCTCCTGCAGGGCAAGGGGGTCCTTGATGATGTGATGCCAATGCCACCATTCCCAGGGCCCTGCTGATGTGGGGGTTTCACAGACACTGTTCACGCTTGAGTGGGGCTGGCCAGGGGTCTCGGCAGTGAGGGGAATGAGGGATGGGGCTGCAAAAGCTGCTTAAGGGATTTGAACTCTTAATCCCCATTACAAATTAATGTCCAAATCCCTGGAGTGATGGAAAATCCCACCCCAGAAGTTCATTTTTCTTCAAAACAAAAAGAAACACAATCTGTAGCATGTAGGACCAGCAGCCCAGGAGTGGGGCCTGGCCAGGGTCACCCACAGCCCCAGGCCACCCATAGCCAGGCACTGTTTGGGCACAGCTGTCCTCAGTTCCCTCTGGGTGTTGGGACATTTTCTTCCTAGGTGGCTATTGCAAAGCATGGGAACACAGCTCAGGCTCTCATCCTGGTGACTGCTCTTCCCTCTGCCACCTAGCCATTAGTGAGTCCCCAGAAGCTTCCTCCCATATTTTGGGAAAATATTTCCCATCTTCTGCAAAACAGTAGGTGGTTTGAAAATGGTCCAGCTCCTGGGAACCCAGGCAGGTTCCATTGCTTTGGAATCAATGCCCATCTGAGGGCTAAACTAATTTTACACCTGACTTACTTTCACACCTCTAACAAGAAGCAGTTTCTTTCTCAATGAGCAGTTCATATGGCATTTTAGTTGATTATTCATTGAATGAGTGAGAACATGCAGCACAGAAACTGCACTGGACACCCAAGGTATTGGAAAGGGGCTACAGTGAGGCATGAAAACAGACATGAAGATATCCACATATGCAAACCCACTGAGACTCACTGGCAGGGATCACAACTTGTGCTAAAGCTGGTGAAAAAGTCAAGGTGTAATTTAGTTTTAAAATCTGGCTCAGCTGGCCTTTCCCTGGCATTTCCTGCCCTTTGGCAGCAGTGTTCTATCTGTCCACAGCCACAGGAAGATGTGGGGACAGGAGCACCCACTACAGGCTCAGAGCCCTGGGACACACAGGCTGGATTCTGCTCATGCTTTCACTTCTTTCACCTCTGATGGAAGTCCCTGGCACAGAGCAAAGGGGCTCCCACTGACACCCCCCCCATTACTCCTGTTGTGGGAGCATTGCAGGGATTCTTGCTTGGAGGAGGATGGAGCTCCATGACCTTTGCATAATGCCGGACTCTCCATCATTTGGTCACTAACAGGGGCAAAAGGCTCAAAGCAATGCTCCTTGACCTGGCCATGCTCCTCTCTCCCTTCTTAAGGATTTCTCTGTATTTCCACTCACTTCTAAGGAAAACCACGTCTTGGACAGGAGACAGTAGGTGCTGAGAGAGGGAAGAGTCCATAACAGCCCCATGAGCCCAGTGGCCATGGGATGTCCCTGCTGGTCAGACAGGGCCAGCCCCAGCATCAGGTCTGGATGGCCACAGCATTATGCAACCAGGTTTGTAAACCTCAGGCAGGGATGGAGATATCCTGTGGCCCTGCAGCCCATGCCAGGGCTGTATCTCCTCCAGGAAAGGAGATTTTTGGTAGGTCCCATCCAAACCCCATGAGCAGCAGCTATGGCATCACAGACAGGAGTTTTTCCCCATCATCTCTAGGATGGATGGGGATTAAATCCCACTGGAACAGCCCCTTGCTCCCAGAGGCTCAAGAGTTTTTGCATTTGATCCTGTTTCCAGCAAGTTGCATGGGAATAGGCTCTTTGCTGTTATCCCAGTCCCAGGTCTGTGGGTCCTGCTGGTGGATCCCAGACCTTGGAAGTGCAGGAATTTTGCTGTGATTTCCTTGCCCAGGTGGTAATCGTAATGAACATCCTTGCCTCAAGGAAGCCCAGCACTGTCAGCTCAAATGATGCTTTAATTCAGGTTAATTAATGGGTTCAGGCAAGAACAAACAAGCAGACAGGCTCCTCAGAGCAGGTGATGGAAGAGCTGAACCTGAGCTGACAACCGCCCACGGGAGGCAGCCAGTCCAGGGGTGTTGAGGGGGGAACATTCCTGCTTGAATCAGCGTGGGGCACACACACAGCTTGTCCAATGCAGGTGCCCAGGTCATCATCCCAAGACCCCAAAAGACCTGGCAGCAAGCAGAGAAGGGTCCCAGCTCAGTCCAGGACCTGGCAGGTGCCCGAAACACTAAGCAGGGGAGGTGTTTCTGTGACAGGTTTTTGCAGGATGTCCCCCAAATGCTGGGGCTGTGCAGCTTCACTCCACCTCCACTGCATATGTCTGTTTCAGTGAAGTGTGATGTGAATTTGCTCTGATGGGCCAGCAGCTGGGGCTCAGGATCAGACAAGCCTTCTAGGCTGAGACAACCTCCATGGAGCTCAGCTTTCTGTGTGCTCCCAGCACCCACCTCAACAGAGATGGCTTGTGCCAACCTGCCTGTTGGCACATCTGCCTCCAAAGCACAGGACAAGCCCTAACGGATTGTCCTAAATTTTATGAGAAAACAGGATTTGGTGCCTGGGAGAGTTTTCTTGTGCAGCAGTACAGGGTTCTGCCTGGGATGGAGGAAGCTGCTGGGGCTATGTGCCGCTCGCCTGGACTCTGTGTGGAGCGTGCATTACTCCTTCTTTTCACTGTAAAACTGCTTCTGAGGGACACACTCATGAAATATAAATGTGAGACCTGCTTTAAGCGGGCAGAGCTGGGAGATGAACAGCGGGTCTGAGCAAGCGGCAACTCACAGCTTTTCTCTTCTTAGCTGCAATTAATAATTTATGCTTTTCATAACATGAGCTGTGATCTGAGAGCCCAAAAAGCCCTGGGGGCTGGCAGGGCTGACCCCACAGCTCACTGCCACCTGTGCTTCACCTGCACAGACAGGCACTGTCCCCAGAACCTCTCATGCAGTGCCACACAGGGTCAGACCACACCTTGCCATCACCACAGGGGGCTGGGTCTGCTTCCCAGTGTAGGTGGGTGTCACTGATTGGGAATGGGTGGGCATGGACCAGTGATGGTTTGGTGAATGGTGATGGCTAGTGATGGGCTAGTGAGGGGTGGTGACTCATTGGTGAGGGGTGGCAATGGGTTAGTGGTGCCTGGTGATGGATGTGTTGGTGGTGATGGATGGGGATGGGGATGGGTTTGGGATGGGTGGCAACAGGTGACAATAGGCTGCAGAGGTTGATGACAGTACATAAAACTTTACAGTTTGGGGACGTGGGGGTGAGAAGAGGAGTAATAACCTGCTGGGAGACTGGGTAAATCTGAATGCAAACCTGTCTTCACAATCATCCCTGGGTTTCTTATCTCAGTTTCTGCAATGTCATTGTCTTCTGTGAGAAGGATGACCCAGAATAGTTAATTTCGAATGAGCTGACACTGTCCATGCCCAGGAGATACCAAGTGCTGAGCCAAGGTTCAGAGTGTTGGGGATCAGCTTCTGCCCATGTGAGGACACCATCAAGCCAAGCTAGGGTGAGGTCAGTGACTTATAGATGGGACTGTAATACAAGTGTGACTCCTGCAGCAATGGCTCTCCCTAGCTGGAGGATCAGGATAGGAAGGGGCTGCGAGGGGTCCAGGAGAGGGGATACAGCTCCAGGCAGATTGCCCAAAAGGCAGGGCAGAGGTACAGGCAGTGTGTTGTCATACAGACAACACCACCATGTCCATGCCAGAGCCCTGCAGCGTGGCTGGGCATCCTTTGCCACTCTTGGGAGGACAGTGATGCTGGGGCCACCATTACCCACTGTGCCCAGGGACACTGCCCTGGGTGTGTGTTCCCAGGCAGAGACTGGCTCTAGGCCAGGTGTGGGGGTGGAACTGGGGCCAACTGGGTTGTCCTGGCTCCCACATACCCTGGTTTGGGCTGAACTTCCCCCTCCCGGCTTCTGCTCTATTTTCAGCTCAGCTAGAAAAAAACCCTTTGGAGTTGTTGTTTCTTCCTTTGTTTCCTAATTTAGATGGTCCCAAGGCTCCACAGGCAGATAAAGGCAAGTTTATTGCTTCTCAGTGTTTATGGCACTGCTGGAACACACTGCTCCCACAAATATTACATCAAGGGAGTGTGGGGAAGGCTCAGTGTCCCCAGCATGGTTTAACTCTCACCTACATCTGCCCATCACTGCTCACCGCCGTTCCTGGCACCCTGATGTCACAGTCACAGCCGTGCGGTGCCGCTGCCATCTGGGCTCCCCAGTGCTGCCTCCAGCTGTGGAAGTCCCTGAGTCACCCTTGGGGACAGCCAGTGCTCTCAGCTCCTGCTCTGAATCGTGCTGGTGCTTCGGCTCATCCCATGACTTGGGAGAGCCCTAGTGCCCAGTGCCACATGGGTCCTATGGCTTTACATTTGCCTCAGGTTCTTCTCACCTGCCTGCTGTGCCCACAGGGAATTTAGGGACAGCACCAAAAGGCCTCTAGGGAATCAGCTGATGCCCTGCATGTCCTCAGCAGCTCTGCTTTGCTGTGGCAGGCAGAGAAGAGTCAGGGCAGAGCAGGTGCAGACAGACAGGGATGCAGGGACACCACAGGACCCCATCTGAGCTCATCACACCATCAGGAATGCGGGTCCCTTGCATCCTGGAGACCTCAGCCCTTCCTTGGTCTTAGCAGCCACAACTCAGACAAAAATCATTCCTGAAGGGTGCTGGGACAGTGTTTGCACCAGAGCAGCTGCCACTGCCAGCCCCTGGCTCTGCCAGACACGGCTGGGCTGTCCCTGGCTGGGGGTGCCGGGGCTGTGCAGGCTGTTGCAATGAAACACGAAGTCTGAGCTGTGTTTGTTTGGCTGGGACAGTGTGTCACTGCCATCGGGTCCAGGTTGCATCATGCCAGTGGAGAGGGAAGAGCAGTGCCCAGCCTCCCTCTGCCCCATGCCAGAGACAGCTGCCAGCCTGGGGGAATGCAAGGCCAGGGGACAGGCAAGGAAGGGGAGATGATGGCAGTGGGAGGGCAGGGTGGACAGAAGTGAAGTTGGAGGGTTTCTTACTCGTATGAAAGGAGCTAGGAATTAGGGGAACCCCAAGGTGCTGGAGAGAAGGGCTCAGGACTGCAGCTGGAGGTTTTAGGGACTGTTCTTTAATATATCCTGATTTACCCACACAATACTGGTGGGAGAGGGATGCCTGTGAGACTTCTTCTGTCAACAAAAGTCCAGAGACAATGACATTGGGGATGTCAGTGTTTTTCAGGGAAGAGGTGTGATGAGCCCCAAAGCTACTGTCACAAGCACTACCCTAAGCATGCTGCCAGTGCCTTGCCTCTTTCCAGGGTGTGTCAGAAAAATGAACTCAAAATCCCTCTTTGTGGGATGGCCAGATAGCCAGAGATCTCTAGCAGGGTGTCATTGATAGGGCCCATTCTCACTGTCTCTGAGAGGTGTTGGTTGTGGTGTAAAGTCAGATCCCTTGTAGCTGGCACCTGGCACAGTGTCCTTACCATCAAGATTTGACTAAAATGCAAACACTGACCTGCTTGGTCTGGCATTTCAAAGAGGTCCAAAACCCCTGGCCAGTCTCACCACTTCTTCCCAGGCAAGCATGAGATACCAGACCAGCACAGCCTTACCCAGGCTGTGGTGGTTATGCTGGGCAGAATGCTGGCCACACATGGCTGTGGACATGTCCCAGGCAGGCTGCATGGGGGGCAAATTAAGGTTGTCCCTCACCATGGGAGGGGAGAGGGAACTCTGTGCCCTCAATGCTCTGGCTCCATGGAAAGGGACATGGTTATACCCTGAAATCAGCCTAGAGGCTGGGAAACGTGTTAACAGTGAGGTCAGGGATACCTGGAGAGGAGCTGGACCTTGTGGAGTGGTAGTGTGAGGACAGCAAATGGAATCAGAGATAGGGACAGGAAATAAGAAAAGTGAATCAGATGAAAAGTACATGGGCAAGGACAGCTTTGGGGAGCTAATCTGCAGCAGATAATGCTGTTAGGATGGAGGAGCCTTGGAGATGAACTCATGGAAAGGGAGAGTCAAGGCACAGAGGCGTCTGAGGCTCCAGTGGCCAGCACAGTCCTCTGCATGACACACAGCGACTTCCCCATGGGAGCTGCAATCCAGCACCGAGCCTCCAGGATACTCCTGGGCACTCAGACATGTACATGTGCACTTTTGGGATGCATTTCACAGCCTCCAAAGGTTTCCCTGAAATCCTGCACTGGGTATTTATCCCCTGGCAGACAGGACTAGATGTGGGTGCTGCCTGTCTTCTTTTAGTCTGGTGGAGATTAAGCTCTCCAGGGCCTAATGGTGATTCTTTTGGCAACCGTTCAGCAGGCCTTAATCCATTTTATCTCTGCTCTGAAAGGATGAATTAGTCGCCTCTCCAAGCACTCAATGGGGAGCGGGAGCAGCAGGAGCTCTGGCAGTGCACAGGCTGCTGCAGGCACCCTGGGGCTGCCCTACATACAGCAAAGAGTCCCTGGAGCCACCAGCTCAGGCAGGAGCCAGGGCAATCTGGGGGCTGGGGAGCACTGCAGGCCAGCACACTTCCCTGCACCCAGCAGAACCCTCTCACACTGCTCCCCCTGCACATCCAGCTCTCGGCATCACCAGGAGTCTTGGCCTGAGTAATGAAAGTCCCTTGGGATTTGCCTGGGTAAGAGCCAAGAGCAGTTTCTTGGCTCATGGGGAAAGACTGGCAACAACATGACCCCACTCATCCTGTTCAAAGGCTCCATGCCTGGACCAGTGCCTGTGCAGCCCATCCAACCCATCTGGCTGGCACCTAGGGATGTCCTTGCTCCCACAGACAAGATGTGGTCAGAATTCCCAAGTGACAGAGAGGACATCACGGTCGTGTGGGATTTGCTGTGAGATGCAGAGACTGTGAACTTGCCTTTTTCAAACCTGTCCTGACATTGCTAATAATAACTGTATTAATTAGGGAGCTCTTACAGCCCTGCATGATTCATTCAGTCAGTTATGGGGAATATTGTCAGGGTAATGTAAATGAGGGGTGGCAGTTGCCTCTCCAGCAGCCGTCTGGAGTGCTGGAGCCATGTCTGAGACCTGAGGCACTTGCTGCACATCAGGGTGACCCAGTTGATGCCACAGGCAAGGACACAGCTCAATTCTACACAGACATTTGGCCCAAGGAACCTGGCTCAGGCACCTGCTGAGCCCAGCACTGCTCATGTCCATCTCCACCATGGGGCACTCAAAGGTACAGTTTGGGGTGAGCAGCTGTGCCCCAGCTGGGCCATCTGCCCCAAGCCCACCAGCTGTCCCAGGCTCTTTGATAATTGCCCATCACGATGGCATCGTGCCTTCCAAGTGAAATCGGAGAGTACAGTGACACTGTTCATGGGCTTTGCAGAACATGAAATCTCCCACTTTTCTGCATTAAAGTGTTGCTGTAGTGGGTGACTGGGGGCTTAATTTCCTTTTGGCTGTGGTATCCCTCAGGTGACAGTCTGGTGGCTCACTTGCTCACCTGTCCACCCAGCAGGGGTGTTGGGGGTTGGGTGTCCTTCCTTTTGTTCCTTCTCATCTATGGAATCTTTTGCCCATTAGTTGGGGGGGGGGGCTTAACCTGACTGCTGGTACTTGGTGGGTGCTTGAGAAACACAAAGAGTTTGGCTGGGCCAAGGGGGAAAGGGGGACAGGGGAGGGCGGGGGCAGCTGGGGCTGGCTGGTTTCTTGGGCTGGAGAGCAAGGAACTCTCTCTGTTGCTGTTTTGGAGAAGGGAATTCGCCATCACCCAGACGGAGCTGCTGCTTCTTCTCCTTCTTCATTTGTCAGCCTCGCCCCCCTGTCCAGCCGGGACGTGTGGCAGTGCCAGCCACCACCATGGAGCTGCTGATCCACCTCAGCCACCGGCCCAGGATCTCAGCTCATCCCTGCTGTTCCAGCTGAGTGTTCCTCAGAGCCCTGCAGGAGCACCGGCACTGCCCGAGGGGGTTTGTGAAGCAAAGCCTCTCCTCCATCCCTTCCCGTCTCACTGAGAAAGCTGTCACAGGGCCCCTGGTTCTGTTTTGTTGTTAATGCTGTAGTTATTGTTGTTTGTGGGCCTCGTTATACACACTAGTAAAGAACTGTTATTCCTATGCCCAGATCTCTGCCTGAGAGCTCCTTGATTTCAAAATTATAATAATTCAGAGGGAGGGGGTCTACATTTTCATTCCAAGGGAGGCTCCTGCTCTCTCTAGCAGACACCTGTCTTCCAAAACCGAGACAAGTGGTTAGTGCCACAGCATGGCACTGGGACAGGGTCTCTCTGAGCCTGCCAGGAGGGCTGTGTTACCCTGAGATCAGTTTGGGACAGTTTGAAAGACGGTGAGAGAGCTCCTGTGACATCATCTGGTCTCATCCTGCCTGCACCCCAGAGCTGGGAAATGCATTTAGAGGGGAGGTTTCCTTCTTTTCCACACATGGTAAAGGTGGTGATGGGTTTGCTGCAGAGCTGCTGCCAGCTGGCACCCACTGGTGCTGTCCAGGGACCCATCACCACTGGATCACCCTCTCAGAGGCTCCTGGTGGGGGATGCCCCTGCTCAGCATTGCTGCCATCTGATGTCCTTGCTCCTGACCTCAGCCTTGTTTGCTTTGGGCCAAGCTGTGCTGTCCATCAGTCAGTGTTTGAGGTGGTCAAGGTGGCTGTGGAAGCTCTCCAGGCACTGCCAGGATGACACTCTGGCCATCAAACCCAGCCCACCACACCAGCCCCCAGCCTGTCCCCACACTGCATCAAAGGTTCTGTGGGGACCCTGGGCAGCTCTCTGTCACTGGAGGGTCATAGGGGTCTTTGCTGGAAGATTTAATCAATGTCTTGTTTCCCTCCTTGGCTCTAAAGCTCCTTTTTGCCTCTGGAAGAATATAAGAATTAATTGAGAAAGAATTAATCAAAAAGCAGAAAGAAATTTTCAAATGAGACATCAGGTGCTGTAGGTCCTGCCCTCTCTGTACTTTGGTTCCAACCTCAGCTTGTTCTGCTCCAGCCACTGGCAGCCCTCATGTCTATTCCTGGCCCAGAGCCCCACACGAGCAGAAGTCCCCTCTGCATTGCGTCACCAGTTGAACTCTAGTGCATGCTATCTCCAAAGCAACAAGCAGCTAAAATTGGTAGAAAGTTTGATTTGAGCCTGAGCCAAGCTTAATTTTTAATTTCTTCTAATTTCACTCTCTGGGCTTGGTTTCCCATGCTGGGCAGAAAGACCATAGGGGCAGGTGTAGGCCTGGTCACCCATGGGCAGCACTTGGCTCTCCCTGGTCTGGAGCCCTCAGTTGAAGCACTCTGAGGGTACTTGGGGCCCCCAGACCTGGGGTCCAGCTCAGCTGCCTTGTCCCTGGCTCTCTGGGCCCCCAGACAGGCTCTCAGCTCCCCAGGAGACCCATTTATTGCCCCCATGGCAGAAGAGATTGAGCTCCTTGACTGAACCAATAAAGCAGTGGGACAGGTTTTCAGCTTTTGGTTTTGTGTGTTCAAAAGACTGTCACGGGGTAAGGATTTGGTGCTAAATCCCAAACACCTTGTGGCATTCCTGAGCCCATTCCTATTCCTGTAGCCTTCCTTATTCCATGCCTGCAGTCTTTGTCTTCCCATCCCATCCCTGAAGCATAGCCCTTCCATTCCTTCCATCCCATTCTATCCTATCCCATTGCTGCAACCTTTCCCTTCCCATTCCATGGTGGGTCAACAAGTCAGGGGAGCATTTCTGGCATGGAGACACGAGGGAATCCTACAGTCATCACTCACATTCCCTGGAAGGCACCTCCTCTCCCAAGTGTCTCCCTGAGCAGGGATTATGAGGCCACATTCCCAGTGTTATTCATGGCTGCCAACAGAGAGGCAAAAATCTTCTGGTCCTGGCTCAGAGCCGCTGGAACTTTGCACAAAATCCCCAAACACGTTATGCCTGTGCTGACACAGCAAACAGTTATTCAAATGGCAAAGGTCACTTTCCCCTTTCTGACAGCTATTTTTGCTACATGTCCTGAAGTCCAAGGATAAAGGAGATGCACAGCCAGGCAGAGCTCCATCCCTCAGGGTGGATGGAGCTAACACTCAGAGCACCAGCTCAGGGTGTTAGAAAGGTTTGGGAGAGAGGAAGAAACCGTTGTGGGGAAGAAGCCAGGAAGACAGAGTCCCTCCTACCTGGTCCTGCTGATGTCCCACAAAGTCATCCCAAGGAGCTCTGAGTGGGGGTTGCAAACATTTACAGGATGTGGTTGTGCAAACGAGCACTGCCTGGACTGGCTGCACAGCTGGGTTTCACCAAAGCCCTGAGGCTGTGGGGAGGCTCTTCCCCAGAAAGTCATCAGCACCTCACTGATACTCAGCAGTGAATGGAAAGCAGCAAGAGCCAGTGGCTCCCAGCCCTGCAAGGCTGCTGTGTGCCACCAGTGGCTGGGAGCACCTGGGATCTGCACCCAGGTGTGGCTGGGACTCCTCCAGGGAACCCACAGAGATGGGGGAACAGCCATGAAGGTTGTTGTGGTGATGCCACAGCTGCTGGCACAACCCATAAACTGCCCCAATTCAATGCTGCTGAAGGCAGCCCTGAGCCACAGGAAGGTCCAGCCCTACTGTGATAGTGCACTCCTGTTGATGTTCAGGTTTTTTGCAGCGTCCTGGGAGAGGCTGGTGACAGGATGTTCCTGGGTAGCCTTGCACCAGAAGGAGCATGCACCAGAAACTGCTGCTGGGCTTTCTATGGCCGGTCCAGGGGAACTCATGATTAAAGCCAGGTCCCCACCAAGGAACACATGGAAAGGCATCCAGGGGGACTTGCCTGGGGCCACTCATACCTCATGGGCAAGGGCACAGGGAAGGCTGGGACCAGCCCTCTGTAGCCTGACCTTTTTCCCCCTAGAGAGTTTCTCCCAAGAGAGTTTCTGCTCAGTCCAGGGCACTGATCTGGGTGGGTTTGGAAATGGCCACTTAGCAAGAGGGAACCACAAAACCACTGTTGAAAGTGACATTCCTCAACACAAATCCTACTTTTCAGCTAGAGTGGAGGAGCCATGATGCTCCATGGTCTCAGGTGATCACTGCCAGCTCATGATCATGGCAACCTTGGCCACTTTGATTGACAAGAAGCTCTCCCCCTCTTGGACTCCTTTCTTAGGATGGGAGGGTTTTCTTGGACTTAGAATCTGCCTTTCCTCTGTGCTTTGCAATGGGGAAACAATTTCCAGGCCCCCTGAGTGTGTAGCTGCATTCTTGTCAATCAGGACATTTTTTTCTAGATATTTGAATTTCCTTGTGAGGGGGATCACCAGATGTCAAACCTGGGCACCTCCCGAGGGCTTGTGCTCAGCTCTGGCTGAGTGAGGTGGTCCAAGAGCAGCATCCAAGCTCAAAGCTCAGGCACAGACTTGCATCAGGTTTCTTACAGTGGCGAGCCAAGTCCTGGGAATGGAAACACCTGTCTGCCAGGTAGAAACCCCACAGCTTTTGTTTTTTTAATAAACTTAAACTAAACAGATGCTGCCCTGTCCCAGCAGAACCACTGCACAGCATGTGCTCCTCTCTGACCTGAGGATGAGGAAAGCTGGGGGTAGGATGCCCCTGCAGAGGTACTTGTGGGTGCTGGGTACTGGGTTCCAAGTGTGGGATGTCCCAGGAGAGATATCTATGGGTGCTGTGTGCTGGGGTGGTAGGTTCTGGGTGTGGGATGCCCCAGGGGATGTGTCTCAGCCCTGGGTGATGGATTCTGGGTGTGGGATGCCTCAGGGGAAGTACCTGTGAGTACTGGGTTCTAGGCAACCCCCACTTGGGAAGCCAAGCCCTGCAGCAAGGACAGAGCTCACATCCACCCTGTGGGCAGTAATGCACTCAGTTTAGGAAACCAAGAATCTGCCAAAGTCCCTGTCAGAGCAGGGAAGGAGCCATGGCTGGAAATGGGGCCAACTCTTCTCTCCCAACCCTGCTGGGGATCTGGAGCTTCCCCAGCCACTGTTGGTGTTTCACCAGTGAAGGGGGATGGGAAAGGGGCTTCTGGGGTTCTTGATGCT
Source organism: Parus major (assembly GCF_001522545.3). NCBI lineage: Eukaryota > Metazoa > Chordata > Aves > Passeriformes > Paridae > Parus > Parus major. The sequence continues at coordinate 523,921 of NC_031797.1, read as the reverse complement.
TTGGGGCATTTTAATCTCTTTCTTCTCAGGTTTTCACAGGTTTTTTTACATATCCTAATGCCTGTATGTCCTGTGAGGTGGGGTGTAAAAATCTAGAAAAATCCAGAATCTGAGCATAAAAAGGAAGGAAAATCTTGACTAAAGATTAAGATATAATTCCCTTTGGAAAAAGCATGCAACAGACAAAATCTTATTTTATCACTTTTTTTTTTTTTGGTTCCCACCCTGCAGACCCTTCCCTTTACCTTTACAGCAGGAAATATCCTGACTTCCCAGCTGCAGCCCAGGGCTGGTATTCCTAGACACCCTGTTATGTAGCTGAGCACACAGTTTGGATGCAGCTGGCCAGGGGATGGAGAGACATCACTGCTGCCTCACCTGGTCCCTGGAGACACAGCCTTGCCTCCCCCTGAGCTGTGGCCAGCAGAGCCACACGAGGAACCCAAGCACCACATGGTCGTAGTCACAAACCAAACAGGGTTTGTGTGAGTGGGAAGAGGTTTGATCCCCAGCTGGGATTTTCAGGATGGTCCCTCAACATTTGCATGCTTCTCTCTTTGCTGCTCCCCTGTCATTTTCCCATATAAAGCTTTGCTGCACCTTCCTGCAAGTCTCTGCCCAGGCTAGAACCCAGCTGAGGCCCCATGGGAACAGGCAGAGATCTAGCAGAGCCCTGTGGATGTGGCTGCTGCTGGCTGTGGCTAAGGAGGCCACACAGCTCTTACCCAGCACAGTGTTGGACAGGAGGGCACATCCCCAGGGGCTGTTGTGGACACCCATCCTGAATATCCTGGGACAGCTAAAAGTTTTCCTGGGCAGCAGAAGTGACCTGGCGGTTTTTCACACAATGCAGCCAAAAAAAGCCGTTTGTGTTGCGTCAGGAGATCCAGCCTGTGAGGGGCTGTGCCAGCAGGACAGAGGGGTCACGGTCACCAGCAGATGCTGACTGATAAATGCCAAGAAGTGCCAGAGCTGTCTGTCCCCATCACAGAGGAGGAGATGGGTGGCCAGGAGACAATAGGGCTGGGGATGAACTCTGTGGGCTTTGTTTGTACTTGCCACAGCAGCACTCTCCTTCCAGTGGCTCTGGGCATCTCCTTTCAGAAACTACAAATGAAATGAAAGGATGTTCAGAAAATACTGAAGAAGTCCCCTGTCACCCTCATGCCCACCAAAGGCTCTACCAAATCCATTGTCTGTCACTAGCCAAAGGCTGCTGATAAAATAGAAGCCACCATTGTCTCACAAGGAAAGCAGAGCCCAGTCCTGGTCCCTATAGTCCAGCCCTTCCTACATGGGCCTATGAGCAGACTGAGTATGACAAGGGCCACTTCATCCCCAGGAACCTGGAGCTCCCTGAGTACACAGCTGCAAGCTAAGCCAGCCAGAGCCCCCAATTTGAAACGCATGTTGGTTAAACCAAGGGATGACTGTAAAAAATAAAGGTTGGATTTCTCTGGCTACAAAGCCTCCCACATTACCCTGAGCCCTATGGTTTCCTGCCTTCTGGCATGTGTGACCTTCTGCACAGTAACCCTGGTGCTCCCCACAGAGCCTGGGATGGCAGGAAGAATAAAGGGGAGTGAAGACTTGCATAACGTTCATCCAGGCTCGCCAGGAAAATAAGGACATTGCTTGGAATGAGAGCATTGCTGGTCTTTTATGTCAGCTTTTCAAACTTGTAAATGGGCCTCCCTGCTCTGGGCTAACAGGCCCCAGGACCTTCTCCAGGTGAGAGGGACCAGGTGAGAGGGTGGCTGTAACCCTCACCCATCCTCTGGAGACCTCAGAAGATACAGCAACCTGGGTAACAACATCTTGCCTCACTTAGGCTGCAACATCTTTTACCCAGGGCTGCTCTGTGCTGGCAGGGAAAGCCAGAGGAGACAGGGTGACAATGGAGCCCAGGGAGCTGAACACCCTATGGAGCTGCTTCTCACTGGGGTGGATGGCTGTGGCCAATTTTCCATCTTTCTGACTGACTCTCCTTGGAAACTCATCTCTGCTCAAGAAGCAGCCAAGAGCAGAAGTTTTGGGTGTCCTCTGACAGAGTGAGGGGGTGGCCCCAGCCCTGGGAAAGGATGAGGCTATGCTCTGGCAGGCTGTGCCACCCTGCTGTCCCCTCAGGAAAATGAGGGTTGGGGTACAACCAACCTGGGCAGGTGGCAGGAGCTGCATGGCCCTTCTCCAGAGTGGGGAGGGACAAAGCTTGAGCCAGCAAACTTGCTTGGGAAGAGCAGGAATGGGTGGCCTCAGGGATGGGAGTTTAGCAAGCTGTTTGGCTGCAGGGCCAGACCAGGGTGGCGATGGATGAATCCTTCCAGGACCAGGTGTGAGCAGAGACTGAGGCTGATGGGGCACCCACTCTGCCCGGGGGTGCTGCCAGTGCCTGGCTGGGTGAGATGTACTGCTGCGCCTGGATGGGGGCAATAGGAAATCTGTGTTGGGTTTTTCCCATCCTCTTCTGAATCAGAATTATGTTCCTCTGGAAAGCCTAAATTTATCCTTGAAGCTGTGATGATGTATCTCACACGTCCTATTCCCTCTCACTGGAGTCTCTCTTACATTTGCAATTTCTAACAACAAAGCAACGCTGTGAGCAACCTCCCTATAAATCATCCAACCATCCCTTCTGGTGATGTGAGCCTTGGCTGAGCAGCTGAAGGAATTTGTGTGAGTTCAGACCAGGCTGAACTTTCACACAGTGACCTGCCAGGTCAGACTGGGAAGGAGCAGGATGGAGAAAGGCAGGGAACAAAGACACTCCCCACAGCCCACCCACTCACAGCCTGACGTGCATGGGATAGGAACGGGGATGGGGATGAGGATGGGGGGATGTTCCACTGTGCATGTGGGGGCTGTTTGAAGGAGCTACTTGTGATGTGTCCTGGTGATACTGCCTTTCCTGGGTGCCTGAGCTGGTGGGACTGCATGGAAGAAGGGTTAGTGATAATGAAGTGATAGGAATAATGAGGGGGATTGGAGGATGGGGTTGGGAGCATCCCTTGGTTCCTGAGAGAACCTTCACAGAAAAGAACTTCCTCTATATTCTGCTGTTCCCTGCCCAAGGGCTGACCTCAGACACCCACAGAGAGCTCTGAGAGCCATTGTGCCCCGCTGGTCCCTGTGCTGCTTGGGTCCAAAGGCCACTGGGCTGCCACAGTGTCCTCATGGGGTCCCTCCTGGGGACCTGCACAGGGGACAGGGTCCTTCATCCCCTGGGACCAAACCTCAATCCTTCCTTGGCCCCAAGCCAAGCTTGGCAGTTGGGATCCTACAGAGACTTTGACCAAATCCCTTTTCCACACAGGACAGAGCAGGGCATGGAGAAATGCCCCAGGAGTTCACATGCTGCTGGCCAGGCTGTTTTAAGCTCCATTTAAACTCGAGAGCACCCAGCTCTGTGGAGAGCACTTTCCCATCAGCCTGTGGTCATTCCTAGCCTGAGTCAGCTCATGGCCTCTGAGGGCTTTGCATTTGTGTACCTTAAAATTTGTATTTCTCAGGGCAAATTTGAGAAGTCGCAATAGGAAAACGCAGCCAAAGGAAAATGCAGCCAAAGGAATATGCATAAATCATGTGGCTTCTCAACAGGCCTTGGCTTCTCACATTCCCTCTCTCCTGCCACTGCAGAAAATAACCAGTGGTAACACGTCTGCTGCAGCACCCGGACTAACCCCGTCGTTTCCCAGGACAAGCTCCAATGTTGGGTAATGGTGGGCAGGGAGCAGAGCTCACACAGGATTCATTTTGCCTGACGTCGTTAACCCACAGCAACAGCCAACACACAAAATTGTGCTTTCCTGTTTGTCCCAGTGACTCAAGGCTTGGTGTTTTCCAATCCAGAGGGTTCTAGGGATGCCGGGTGCTCCAGCCTTCAGCTCCATGTGCATGATTCCTGCCAGATCACTCCCTCCTGGAATGCCAAAAACCAACAATACAAGCTGAAAAACAGAGTTTTCATTTTTCAGATTCTGTCTGTGAATTTTTGGCAGCCCCTACAGCACTCAGGAGTGGTGGGTATGGTGGCAGGTCTGTCCTTGGTAGGGGGGCCATGACCTGGGGCTGAGGGGGCACAGCCCAGCTGGGAACACCCCAAAGAGTCTTGCAGGGACCCCAGGTCCAGCAGAGAAGGCTGTTGGAGGGGGCCAATGGAACCCCCTCCCCATCACTAGCACCTCTGTGTTCCCAGCTCCTCTCTAGCAATAGCGTCAGGGAGCACACAGAGGGACACCCCCCAAAGCAAAAAGATTTGGAAAAAGAAGTTCACATTTTTATTGTTCCTTTTTCTCCTGCAGTGTTTCCTACCTATGTTTTTTTCCTCTTTCCTCACTTGAAAAATTCCTTCTGACCGTGAAAAAAAATGTGAAAACAGTGGCTGGTGGAGGATACTTGGAGGATACTCTCTAGAGTGTGTGCCTGCTGGAATTTCTGAAATTCCTCTTTAACCTCTGTGACTCCACCCTGAGCTGTTGTTGCTGGGTGCATTCTCTGAGACCTCTCACACATCCTTTGGACAGCCCGGGAAATACTTGGAGACGGCATGGGGACTCCTGGAAAGAAAAATCCTCCAGCCAGGCATTTTCAGACAAGATAAGAAGCCTTTTCCTGTGGCCATGCCTGAGCTGCAGGGCTCTGAGCAGCAGTGGTGGAATGCATGCTGTGGGCTTGAGTGGAGGAGCTCGGCACAGAACTAGGGGGGTGCAGCCCTGGTCCCAGGAGGCTCACGTTGGCCAGACCCAGTGAGTGGTAGGAACCAGGGATTTGACTCCAAAACCCGGAGTGGGAGGAGAGGCAGTTCCCTGTTCAAGGCTGCACGGTGCAGAGCAGGGACGGAGCGCTGGGGCAGCAGGAGGAAGCACCCTGTGAGGACGGAGCAGAAGGGCTCCATCTGCTCCAATCTGAACAGAGCCAACAGCAGCTCCATCGCTGTGTGTGAATCCCTTCATGGAGAGAAAACACAGAGACTTGAAAATCCCTTTAAGCCGGCAGAAAAAGGCAGAACAAAAAGGAAGAGCCAGAAATCAGGGTCCAAGACATTGGTAAATAAAATAAGATGCACATTTTTCACAGGGGGTGTTTGAAACCTTCAAGAGGAGGGGAGTGAGAGATGGATCTATCTATCTATGCTTGCTGCTCTTGGAGACCAGGAATGTTTAGAGAAATGAACATTCAGCTTCCCTCAGGTGTACAGAGAAGCTGACCCTAAGCATGCCCCTTCCCCAGGGCTGGCAGCACCCACCTGTGCCAGGCCAGGCCCCCCCAGCAGAGCTCTGTGCCACAGGGTCCTCCCACCCTGGGTCCAGTGGGTCCAGAGGCAGCATGGCCTCAGAACACGGGTGCATCCATGGCAGTGGGGAGTCAAGCATCAGGGTTTGGTGCAGATCAGGGTCCCCAGTGCAGGATGAGGGGCAGGACAGTCAGCAGGGATGGGATAGGGATGGGCATGGGGACAGGGATGGGAATGGGGATGGAGACAGGGATGGGGATGGGAACGGGGATAGGAAAGGGCATAGGCATAGGGCAGGGACTGGAATGGGGATAGGGACAGGGATAGGAAAGCAGATGGGAATTGGGACAGGAATGGGAATAGGGATGGGATGAGGAGGGGAATATGAACAGGCATGGAGATGAGGACAAGGATAGGAATGGAGACGGGAATGGGGATGAAGACAGGGATGGGGACAGAGATGAGGACTGGTGCAGGGCTCAGCGACAGGGTCCAAGGTTGCCCCGGGCAGGAGCGGACAAGACTCGGAGCGGGCGGCCGATACGGGGCGTGAGCTGCGGCCGCCAGGGAGGGCGAACAAAGCGGCGGGGCCGGGTGGGCGGGGAGGGGCCGGTACGGGGCCCTCCCCGCCGCGGGGGCATAAAAGCAGGTCGGCGGCGGCAGTGCGGGTAGAGGAGCTGTTACGATGCGGCTCGGCGGTGCGGCGCTGCTGCTGTGTGCGGCCGGGCTGGCCGCGGCCCCAGCGCCGGCACCGGGAGCCGGGCCCGAGCGGAGGGCGGCGGCGGGAGCCGGGCGGGAGCGGCGGGCGCAGTTCGCCTCCTGGGACGAGGTGAACGTGCTGGCCCACGGGCTGCTGCAGCTGGGGCACGGCCTGAAGGAGCACGTGGAGCGCACCAAGGGACAGCTGCGGGAGCTGGGCGGGCGGCTGAGCGCCCACAACAGCTCCCTGGGGCGGCTGCTGCGGCAGGCGCGGGAGGCGCAGGAGCGCGGAGAGCGGCTGCGGGGCAGCGTTCGGGAGCTGGAGGGCCGCGGCCGGCAGCTGCTCAACCTCTCTGAGGCCCTGCGACAGCGGCTGGAAGAGGTGGCGGCTGACAAGGACGCGATCCAGGGCCGGCTGGAGCGGCTGGAGGGCCGGGTCCGTTTGGCGCTGCAGGCGCGGCCGGCTGGGAACCAGAGCGCTCGGGATCTGGGGGCGCTGCAGGTGAGCGCGGGGGGCACCGGCATCCACCGGAGGAGAGGGGGAGTCGAACAGACCAGCACCGGCCGGGTGGAGCGGGATAGACAGGATCCGACAGGCCACTGGCACCGATGCGGGGAGCGTTGGTGGGGGGACACCGGGAGCGGTGGGGGACCCGACTGTCCCGGGACATCGGGAGCAGCGGGCGGGTTTCAGCTTCAGGAGAGCGGAGGGGTCCTGGGAGCGCCCTCCCGGGAGTCTCGCATAGCCAGACCTTCACTGAGTTTTGAGGCTCACCTGGCTCTTCTCCCGCAGTCCCTGATGGACGCTCAGAACCTGCGGATCGAGGAGCTTCTGCAGAAAGTCAAGCAGCAGCAGTACAAGCTGGACAAGCAGAACCTACAGATTAAAAGCCTGCAGAGCAAGGTGAGCCCTTGTCCTGTGCTGCAGCCCCCACCCTGGCCCTACATGCTGTGAGGACCCCTGCTGTCCCAGCTCTGGTGGCCGTGCTGGTGCTCCCTGGATTTGGGGACCCCAAAAGGGCCACAGCGTTGGTCCCTGTGCTGCAGGGTATCATCAGTGATGTCAGGGTAGCAACCTGCAAGCTTCCAGAGAGTTTGTATGGAGCAATAGGAGGAACTGGTGGATGGGAAGAGCCTCCCTGGCTTCTGTCTTTGCATTTATCTGCAGAATAAACTAGCTAGCACTGGTGTGAAAAACCACAATGATTTCTGGCTTTGCCAAGACTGGGTATCTCCTGTTCCTCAAGGTTTCTAGGCAAGTTCAGCCCCAGCTCTGGCCACAGGGAGTGGCTGGCGTGTGGCTGACCGGCTCCCCTGAGTAATGGGGTGGAAAACAAGCTGAGATAAAGTCATTCTGACTTGTGCATTTTATTTTAGGTCAATCTACTAATTCCCTTACACCACAACAAAACACAGCCTCCAAAGTGGAAGATAAACCTGAAGAAGAGCCTCAACCTCACCAATCAGAGTCAGAATGGCAGTGGGGAGCCCATGCAGACACAGAGTGAGTATCTGCTTGTGCCACCCTGCTCGTCCATGCCAGACCAAACCTGTAGCAGTTGCAACCTTTTGGAAACAAAAGGTTCATTTGTCCTGAGCCAGGATGTGAGATTTGATTGAAAAGTTGGAGCTTGGGAGTGTGGCCAGAGTGAGGGGTTCTGGAGCACAGGCAGAATCTTTCCCTTCTGGACCAGTATTAGTCCAGCAGGAATTTAAAGATTAAAGAGGCTTTTTCCTGCCTGGTGTTAGGAATGCAGCGGGGAGCAGACAAAGCCTGAGAATATTATTTGTCAAAAAAAATTGGCAGGTGTGGGGTCAGGAGAGGAGTGTCTCAGTTCTGTTAACTCTTGTTCACCTGCTCAAACTTCACCAGGCAGGATCTGCTTTGCTGTCTGTGTGGGGATGGGAGCCCTGGCCTGAGAGCAGAGCTGTGTGCTTGTGTCTCCCTTGGCTCATATTTAGAGCTCATGCTTGAAACACAAGTGTCTCAGCTCACACTATCCTTAGCTGGAGGTGCTGAGTTGCAGTGGGTGCTCACAGCCCTGGGAAATGTGCATTTGAGCAGGTGAGTGGATGCTGCATCTGCAACTCCCAACTCTGCCTGGAGCATCTTCTCCCCTGGCAGCAGCACTGGAGGGGCTTCTGAAGAGTGGGGCTTCCCCAGCTGTGCCATGTCCTGCAGCCTCCCTCCAGACAGGAACTGATGTTCCTGCAGGGTTTGCTGGCTGGGAACAGCTGCTGTCAGCTAGATCACAGTGCTGGCTCCGCCTGTGCCACTGTCTAGGGATCTTCAGGAGCAAAACAGAAACCAGGCAGCTTGAGGAGGCATGGGGAATTCCTACTCGGGGCCTGATGCAGGGATGGTTATGGGAAAACACATGTTAATTTGTCTGTGGAGCCTGGAGCTGTCACTGGTGTGTCTGAAAGCTGAGCTTGTCCACATGGACAAGAAGAGAGGGGATGTGGGGCTTCAGACTCCTCCGGGGGCACAGCTCAGCGGGGCTGTGCAGAGTCAACCTTACTTAGAGCAGCAATTCTGAGCCAAAAAACTCTCTCAAAACTCCTCTCCCCTGTTTTTCTCCAAGCTCTGCTTTGTGACTTGCTTGCAGTAATGTGTGTCAAAGAACAGTTTGGGTGGGCAGGGACCTTTAGAGGTTATCTACTATAACCCTTGATTCCACTCTTGGGTTATGCTGAAAGTGGGGTGTAGGGGGATGGGTTGGGACCTTTGCTACTTGCTAGTGCAGATGTAGGATTTTCTGGCTGATGCTGGCTACAGAAATGTTGTGATGCATAGTGGAAGGCAGCAAGAGCATCCATGGATGCTTTGTGAGCTCAGCACCTTCCAGTGCTGCACAGTCCCTGATGGAAAGACCCTGGACATGCTGATTCTGTCCTGCCAGCTGTGAGTTTCCCCTTTCCTTGTCTAATCCATGATGTTGGTATCACTGACACAAAACAAATTGGCTTCCTTTCATTAGTAAGTCGAGTGAGTTTTCTGGCAAACCTTAAAGCATGCAGGCTGGCTCTGTGCCCTCTGCCTGGGGAGGCTTGTGGCTGCTTTCAGAGCAGGGGAGTGCTGGGGAGGCTTGTGGCTGCTTTCAGAGCAGGGGAGTGCTGGGGAGGCTTGTGGCTGCTTTCAGAGCAGGGGAGTGCTGGGGAGGCTTGTGCCAGCGGCTCCCGGGCTATTGTCAGGCAGAGCCTGGTGCCGGCGTGGCCCTGGGGAGCAGCGATGAACTCCACCAGCAGCCTTTGCAGAAAGACCCTTTTATTTGCATCCAGTGAACACAAGTATTTTCAGGGCAGGGCTGGCATGGGGCCAAGCATGTGAAAGTTGAAGGCTCAAGGCTGCCTGGAGAGTGAGAGGTTTAATAGCTTGCAGAAAGAGGATCACGTCTTTGGGCAGAGCCTGTGCTTGCTGGCAGCCAGCCGAGTAGGGGAAAGGTAGAGTCCTACTCATGCTCTCTCTATGGCGCTGAGACTCCAAATTAATGGGGTTGGTTTGGGGCAGGAGAGGGAGAGGCAGTGCAGGCAGCTCTAGGCATGCCCTGCCATCCCTGATGATGGGTGTTTATACCGGGTTAGTGACCTCCCTTGTGTCGTGGCTGGAAATCCTGTTGGGTGAACACGGAGCCTAAGGCAGATCCAGCTTTGTTGTGCTGCTTGGCTAAATAAAGGGAGAGGGAAAAGAAAACACAGGAGCAGTCAGGAGGGCTTGTTCTGCTGGTGCTGTTCGGATGTGCAACATGAACTGGAACTAACAAGCATGTTCCTCAAACAAAAAGATTGAGCAGAGGCTGTTCAAGCAGCTGCATCTCATTCAGCTGCTGGAGAGTCCCTGTGGCACCAAGGGAACAGGGATCGAGTGCAGCCAGGGCCCAGAAATGAGAAACAGGCAGGGATAGAGTTGACTTGTGCATGCTGGGACCACTAAACATCTTCCTGGCACCATCCCACCAATGCTGGGAGGTGCAGTGGAGAGGAGGTGAGGAGCTTGGCAAGCCCAGCACCTTCCTGCTGTGGCAATATGAGCAGGGGCCTCTGGCTGAGTTCTCTCCTCTGAGCCTGGTTTGCTTCCCTGCCTACATTTACCCAGAAAGTGGAGCTATTTGTGCACTCAGCCCCTGCATTGCTGGGGGTCTCTGTGTGGTTTTTATCCTTGATGTGTGATGTCCTCAATCCTTCTGTCATGAGTTCAGAGTAGGGCTGGGGCACAGCTTGTCCTGTGGTGCACTGATGGTGGCACCAGACCTGCCCCTGGCATTGCCCTGGGGGTGTGAGGGATGCAACCACCAGCTCTGCTGGCTGTGGGAGAGGGGCTGCCCTTGCCGAGGAAGGGAAATTTTGGGGAGGGGGGAGGAGGCAAAGGGAGGAATTTGTTGGAAATGGTTGAAAGGTAACGGCAGGTGTCATATTTCTGTTCTCTGGGTCTCCTCTGACCATTCCTCTAACTGGGGCTCTGCTTTTCATCCCAAAGCAGGGCCAAGGCTCTGCAGCACCCAAGTGAGGATGGAATGGGGTGATGCTCTGCAGGGGCTGCTTTTGTTCTTGGCAGCTCAAAGGGCCTTTTTTATCTCCCTCCATCTACCCCCAGGAAGCCCCTGGCTATTGGAGAGAGCCCTTCTCCCTGCTGCTGCTCTGGATCATGGTGTCAGCCCTGACCCTGGGGCAGCTACTGTGAGGAGAACCCCACAGCCAGCACCCCAGCACAGCCCAGGGCTTATCTTGATATTTCGTGTCTGTCTCAGGATCATGCTGGCAGCAGCTGTGAGCCAGGGTAGCCAGAGCTACAACCCATCTGCCCTGGCCTGGGGAGAACAGGCCTCCTTTGTCTGGGGGTGACTGGGGCACCTGTCCCTGCTGACAAAGAGCCCCTTGACTGTGCAGCAGCCTGGGGCTGAAGTCCCTGCACATCCTCCTCTGGCCTTTTGACTTGGGTGTTGTAACAGGTTCCCCACGCCTCGTCTCTCCCAAGTGCTGTGGGTGGTAGTTCCTGGATGGACTTTTATCAGTGCTGTTGAAATGGTGCTTTGCTGGCAGCTCTGGGCAAAGTCCCTGTGGGACAGAAGGAGCAGTGGGATCCATCCCCTGGGGGTAGAGGGGGATGAAGCAGGGTGTGGCTTCACCCTGGGCAATCCACTTCTGCAATGAGCTGGGGCTCCCAGAATCTACCCCTGTTTCCTTGCCTCAGTCACTGTATCTTGGAAAAAGGGTCACCCCAGCCTGGTGCTGTGCCTGCTGGGAGCAGGGTGCCCAGCAGGATGTCTGGTTGGGGCCACTGCAGCTGCTGGGAGAAAGAGTTCATGTGCTGGATGCTCAGCCACCTTCCTGATGTCAGGACTTTGTCTTTCTTTCTGGCCCTGAGGCCCTTGACCCTGCTTCAGCCTGGTGTGGAATGGGGATGCTTGGCCCAGGTGTTGCTCCACCCCAAATGGGCTGCTCCTGTCTGCAGGTGTAGAGGGACCTGGGAAGCTTCTCTGTCCCTCCTTGATGGGGAGCCCTGCTTTCCAGCTGAGGTCACTCCAGCCTGGCCCAAAGCCTGGCTTCTGCCTTGGATGAAAGCCCAAAGAGCTGTGTTTGAATAAAGGGAAGATGTGAGGTCACAGTGTTTGAAGATGCTGAAGTCAGGGGCCATTGTCTCCAGCATGTGTCTAGAGCTGCAGCCACTGCTGTGCACAGCTGACCAGGCTTGTGGCCACGGCTGTAAGTGCTGGGGCTGTGGTAGGAGCAACCTGCTGAGGAAGTGGTGTTTGTGGCCATCTCCTCAGTTGCTGTTTCCTTCCCCTGCAGAGCTCCCAGAGGGTTGCCACCAGCTCTTCCTGGCTGGGCAGCAAAGCAGTGGCGTTTTCCAGGTGCAGCCTGCAGGATCTCAGCCCTTCAAAGTCTACTGTGACATGACTGCAGGTAAAGCCATGCAGTGTCCCTCAGCACTTGACAGAGTGCTCTTGTAAATGGTAACCATAGCCTCAAGTGACTGTTTTTCCTTCCCACAGAGGGTGGCTGGACAGTGATACAGAGGCGCATGGATGGCTCTGTGGACTTTGACCAGCTGTGGGATGCCTACAAGAATGGCTTTGGAGACCTTCGTGGTAGGTGGATGATGGTGTCTATGTTCTCACTGTGGGATAAGGCAAGCTTAGTAAAAGTTATTCCCCTTGATGGCCTGTGGAGCTCTCTGTGATAGAGCACAGACATGGGCTGAAAAAGGGGGGACTGCTTACAGAGCAGGGGTCCTTGATCTTCCTGATGTGTCCTGCAGGTGCCAGACAGTGATTCAAACGTTGCAGCATCCTAGGTTGTCCCTATTTGTCTCTGGAGCTTGCTCCCATTTCTGCTTTTCATGGCATGTTTGTGTCCCTGCAGCCAATGTTATGAGTCTTATTTCAGGTGACTTCTGGCTGGGCCTGGAGAAGATACATCACCTTGTCCAAGAGGGAAAATACAGTCTCCTGATTGAGCTGGAAGACTGGGAGGGAAATTCCCAGGTGGTGCAGTTTGTCTTCAGTCTTGGTGGGGAGAGCACAGCCTACACACTCAACCTACTGGGGCCTCTATCTGGAGAGCTGGAAAACGCCATTGGGGAATTCAGGCAGCTGCCCTTCTCCACTCGGGATCGAGACCATGACCTTAAAGCTGACACAAACTGTGCCAAACACCTCTCAGGTCAGTCTGAGATGTTCCATCCCAGAATGTGCACTTCCCTTTCAGCCTTCCACTGTCTGCTGGTGGTCCAGGAGAACGCAGACCCTGTGACACTAGACCCCTTTGCTGTTGAGCTGTCTTCTGAGTCTTGTCTTCTACTTCCCTGGCCCAGCTGCTTCTTTGGGAGGAACTGTGCAGGGAAGCTGAAGCTGAGGGAGAGAGTTCATGATTCAGGTCTTGGCCCAAGCATCTGTCCTCATAAAAGGTTTGCTATCTGCCACTTTGCTTGGAATCTTCTCAAGCAGAGCAGAGACCTCCCTTCCCCTGGCTGCTGAAGGTTGTGGGTGGAGTTTTCACACAAGGTGGAGCAGCCTGGATTTGCAGATGCAGCCTGAAGTCATGTATGATCTGTGAAAGGTTCCCCAGGGCACGGGACTCCATGTCTGTACATGAGCTGGTCTTGTAAGATCCCGAAGCTCTGAAAAAGTGGGGGAAATAGGGGCATCAGATGCCTTGAACCTGGGTTTTTCAGTCTGGAATTTCTACAAGTTAAAATTGTCTTTTCATTGCCCTTGTAGGTGGCTGGTGGTTCAGCACCTGTGGCCATGCCAACCTCAATGGGAAGTACTTCCGCTCTATCCCCCGGCAGAGGCATGAGCGCAAGCAGGGCATCTTCTGGAAGACATGGAAGGGCAGGTACTACCCCCTGAAGTCAACCATCATGAAAATCCAACCTGCAGCACTGGAAGCAGAGACCTAAACTTGCTACTTGAGACTTTCTCTGTGGAGCATGGACCTGAGCTCCATCACTTGGTGTTTACAGAAAACAACCTCCCCTTCCTTGGTTAGAAACCCTTTAGAGGCACAACACTGCTCCTCGCTAAAAGTAAAACAGCCTCATGTTGCCAAAACCCCTGGATGGAAACCTCAAACCTGAAGAGGAGCCCCAGGAGGGAGATCCACCTTCAGAGCATGCACAAGGGTCTTTTGACCTGCCACGTGCTTCTGTGGGAAGTTCAAATTGTCTGGTGCTTTCTATCCTGTCTTAACATTTCTGTACTGTGTTGATGATGAGCTGGGCCTGGGGCAGGTGGGGAAGTGTCTCACTGCTCTGGACCACAGCACTGGATATGGAGCCTTGCTATGTCCTGTGTTTCACTGTTGTTCCCAAATGGTGTCCCATGTACCCTCCTGTGAGAGCCCCTGGGGCCTCTTTCCTGTGCAGGGGCTCAGGCAGCTCCATCTGTGTAGCCCCTGTCCCCCTGAGGTGCAGGGCTCAGTGGAAGGGCTGAGGGTGACCTGTGCAGAAGGGGACCTCAGGCTCACTTGCCTTCCCTTTGAAGACCTGTATTTCTGGCTGTGTTGGAATTTGCTGGGAACTGGGAAAACTGCTTCCAGCTCTAAAGTTGATGGGGAAGATCCTGCAGCTGGTTTGCCTGAGAGACCAGGACTGGGGCACTGTGTCTGGAGCTCTGCCTGGAGCCAGCCAGTGTTGCTGGGGAGTGGGCAGAATGAGCAGTGGGACAGTGCAGAAGACAGAGCAGGGACTGTCCCTGGGTGGGACCAGCCCTGCTGTCACTGTCAGCCCCCCACAAGTAGGGGCTGCCTTCTTCCACCAGACACCTCATGCTTTGCAGAGTGACTGAACCTGTCCCCCATGTGTGTCCCAGTACTACATGGCCAGGGGACAGCAGGGTTTCTCTGCAAGAGTCACAGAGCTACACTTCAGCAGGTGTGTACCATGATGTATGGCATCACTTCTGCCTTCAGGGTGGGTGTCTGGGGAGAAGTGGCCAAAACAGGTCCCTGAAAACTTACAGGCCAAGCTGCAGTCTTGGGGTTTCCCAAGCATCCTGCCCTATTGAAGTCATATTGACTACTGTGCTAGAGCTCCTAGCTGCTAAATACTGTACATAGTTGTTTGTAGGATGTTGGACCTTGTTGATGAATTCCCTGTTTCAATTTGTTTTCATATTTAAATGCAGTGCTAATAACAGTGTGGTGTAATTTATGAATGTTGATGCTGGAAAGGAAAGCAAGTGTAGTTTTGTGTATTTTAAACTTTTTTTGTACTAAAGTATCTTTTCTGAAGATGTCTTTTAATAAAAAGAAGCCTTTAAGTGTCCTGCCTGGATTATTTTCCTGATGGTTTATGTGTGGCAGGTGTGTGGGAGCAGTGTGAGCACTCTGCATTTGAAAACGTCCTTTGATGGAATTGTGACCTGAGTACTCTGCTCCTTTCTGGCTTCCATGTTCAGCTGTAGCCTGATGGACCTCTGAGATAAATTGCTGCTATATGGCCCAGCAGCAGGTTTTAGTCTGCTTGAAGTTTATGGGCTACTAAATTTCTTTTCTTCCTGGAAATTAGGCTGTGGGGCGGGCAGCAAGTTTGTAAGTGCTGATGTGTTGGGTTTTTTATTCCCTGCTGCCAGACCTTTGAATGAAGGGGGTATTCCTTGGAGGTGGCTGAACAGCCTGTGCCAACTCTTTGCAAATGAGCAGAGGCTGAGGTCTGGATGATCCAGACCCAACAAAGTCAGCTGATCAGGGCAGCCCCGCTAACCAACAGCCTTTTAGCTCATACCACATGTGTGTAGTCATCTCCAGAAGCATATATTGTAACTTCTGTGAGGGTGATTATAGATGTAGGAATGAAACAAGCTGGTGATGGAGCAGAGGTCTTTAAGGTGGTAGGGGTAAATTCCAGCAGTGCTCCCACTCCCATCTGTATTTTTTTCCCCAGCTCAAATATACTAGAGCTGGAGAAAATCATAGGTGCTGGTCAAGGAAGGAAGAGTGAAAAACTGCTTCTTCCAGGAAGATGAGATGAGACTGGTCTAGTCCCCTGACCAGCTCTATAAATACCTGATGAACCTAAATGTGGCCCCAGCTCCCACATTTATCCTGCTTCCCTGGGGGAAATCCCAGGGTTAATGATAGCTCCAAGCACAGCTGTGCAAACAGCTTTTACACCCAGCTCTGTGCTCACTCCTGCATTCAGAAATGCATTTTTAATATTCTCTTTGCTTAATTCAAAAGTTGCTTAGTCCTCAAGTGCAGCAGCTGGAGTGCATATTTTAGTCTGGATGCTAAAGTGCTGAGACTGAGGTGGGATTTATGCATCAAGTAGAAGCTGGTGAAGGAGCTCTTCTGCTCTGCCAGGTCGTTGTTTTTTGGGTTTTTTTTGCGGACTTGGGATTTGGTGATTTGCTCCCCTGTGGTGCATTTGATCTGCAGGAGGTGCCTGGTGCATGGTGCCAGCCAGCACCAGACAGGGTTTGGTAAATGCCAAATGAGCAAATGCTAAATGGCCTTAATCTTGCCTATCCTAGGGATCACAGCTTTTGCTTTCCTGTGTCTCTCAGTCTTGGCTGTTCCGCTGCACAAGCCTCCGCATTCCAGCAGTGTCAGTGCCATGCATGCCTCAGGGCCATCAGTGCCACACTGCAGCATGTGGCATGCTCGGGCCCCTTCAAGGTCCCTCTGCAGAAGCCAGTTCTGAGTCTATTTACATCTGAAATCATCCACCTCTTTAATTTTTAAGAACCACTTCAACCACAGCTCGTGGCAGCATCTGGGAGCGGCCACAGGGCTCCCTCCAGCCCCAGCCCCAGCACGGCGCTGCCGAAGCACCGGCGTCCTCCAGGAACCGAACGCTGCTGCTCCCCAAACCAGCCGTGGTTCCTGCAGGGGACAGGACCTGATGTGCCAGCAGCTCCTGCTGGCATGAGCCACCCGGGACTTTAAGACGCCCCCCAGAAAAACCCCACTGAGGGCTGGTGTAAGGGCTGCTTCTGAAGGTGGGGATGGTGTAAGACCAAAGGCTGCAGGGTCTGAACATGGTGGGATGGGGCTTTTGGGGCCAGCAGCACTGTAGGATAGGCTGGGGCTGTGCTCCAATGGGTGGCACAAATCTGACACACCCCTCAGTGCCGAGCTTGGAGCCATCAGTAGAAGCAGATTGACCTGGGATTCTCACAGAGCATCATTAGATCAAGGTGAATTTGTGCATCAGGCACCAACATCTCGAGCCAGCTGTGTTTGTGGCCCCAAAAAGTGAGGATAGGCTCAGCCTGCTGCCCAGAGCTCCCTCTGAACAGTAACAACCGCCATCAGGAGACATGATAGCAGAGCCTCAAGCTCTTCAGTGGAATCCAAATCGCTATTTGGCAAAAAGGGAAAGTGTTTGTGTATACACAGAACTGCACCAGCTTGGATGGGCAGGCTGAACCCCTTCATCCATGGCACCAAGGTGCTGGAGTGAGTAAGCCAGAGGCATCACCTGAGCCCCCCATCACCAGTATAGCATCACAGCAGCTGTACAAAACCAAAAAAGGCAAATTGGCAAATCCCCACTGAGAACAGAAACCTGCCACACAGCCAAGGAACAGCAAACTGAAAGAAAAAGTTCCCTGCCACCAACACTGTCCAGGCACCCCCAGCCCAGCACTAGCAAGGGTCATACCTTCAAAGTCATCCCCTGGCTCCCAATGCCTCAGCATGCCTGGCAGACACAGGGGTGCCAGGACTCTCCCAGACCTCCCAGTAGCTTCAGCTCTCCTGGGGCTCAGCAGCACTGAGCATAAATTGAGTATCTTGTGCACATACCTGCCACAGCTTTGCATCTACACCTTTACCTTGGGACATCTCCCAAACAGAGTGTTCTGGGGCGGCTCCTTGGGGGTGCTCATGGACTCCTAGGGGTTCAGATCCCACTAGGAGGGTGGGAAAGGGAAATCCTGACTCAAGCATCCCAGGCAGGTGGCTGTATCTCTGGGACAATTCAGGGGCTGAGGCTCTCAAGACAAGCTTCAGCATCCTAGGTGACCATTTTGAGCAAGTTTTTATCACGTTAGAAAAAGAAGCAGATGACATAGACCTGTCAGCTCTTCAGGGTGTGGACCCCAGCAGAGTTTAACAAAATTTTTGGGGCTAGCAGGACCCCTGCTGGCTGTTGAGGATCACAGGCAGAGCAGGTGGCTCAGTGTGCAGCTGCAGGGAGAGCTGCAGGGAGAGCTGCAGGGAGAGCTGCAGGGGGAGCTGCAGGGAGAGCTGCAGGGAGAGCTGCAGGGAGAGCTGCAGGGAGAGCTGCAGGGAGAGCTGCAGGGGGAGCTGCAGGGAGAGCTGCAGGGAGAGCTGCAGGGAGAGCTGCAGGGTATGCTCGAGGTGTATGGAGAGTCACGGGAGGGCCTCTCTGGAGTCACTGGAGCTGCTGCAGTGAAGGGGTTTCGGTCCCAACAGTGACAGTCTGGGGCAGTGCCACTGGGACACCCAGAGTGGCATAAGACCAGTCAGACAGCAAAGTTTCCTTAATAGTTTGTCGATCCAGGTGGGACCCACAGGCCAACCTTCTCCAAGCACCCAAATGCTGCTACCAGTGAGTTCTCCTGCATCTTTGGAGCAGGAAGGAGCCTGAGCACGGCTGTTCAAATTAAATGAGCACATTCAATATAAAAGCTAAGGGTAAACCCGGGCCCCTCTGTTGGGGCATCATTTTGTTCAGATTGGGTAACACTCCTGCGGGGATTGGAGCCCCTCGGGAGGCACACACAGAAGGTGGTATTTTCTTTTTAGCATGGAAAAAGGTGGTTCAAGTCCCTCTTGGTGAGCCCCGGTATGAAAAAGAAGCCGCCCTTGGCCGAGGCTGTGCAGAGCGATCCTCCGCTGTGCCCGGAGCGGTGCCCGGAGCCAGCCCCAGGGGACAGCTCTGCCCGGCCGGGCCCTGCGGGGACTGCGAGGGGCTGGGCTGGGCTGGGCTGGGCTGAGGAGGAAAAAAGGCTGAGGGAGAGTGGTTGAAGCATTTGAAAAGATACAGTGGGAACTTATTAAAAATCGTGTGATAGAAACAGTAACGTTTGGTGATTCCTTCAAAACATTTTAATCTAAGAGTTGATTAAAAAATAAAAAAAAAAGTGGGCTTCTGGAAAGCTTTTATTCCAGCTCCCAGGAGGGCGCTGCCTCTGAGGCACAAACACCCTCGAGGGGAGCTGCTCACTCGGGGTTACTGTGCACACGGAGCCTCCTCAAAAAGGGAGATTCGGATAGATCTGCATCCAGAGGCACCTCAGCTTCCAAATGTGTGCTCCTCGTATCCGTTTTCCTGGAAAACTTTGATTTTTTTGTGAATTCAGATGTAGTCATAACTATTTGAACGGATTGTTGGGGTGTAAACTAGAAATACCACGGAGCATGTTCTCCAGGTGTGTGTCAGCTCCTACACCACTTTACTTTTTTATGTATGAGATTCCCTGTGGACATGCACATGCTTATAACATTGCTATTTTTGTCTATTTCTAAAAGAATATTTATAAAAGCACATTTTTCTGCATGTACATTTATATTAGGTGAAGGGATGATAAACATACAAATAATATTTGAAGACTTCCCCCAGAATAAGTAGAACTCTTGTATCTGTTCTTGAAGAGCTGCTATGTTCTATTCATGAAGGGAAGGCATCACCTGTGGTCGGGACTAGTGGCATGAGCAAAGCAGCAGGAAACCTTACACTAATATTATTTCTATTAACTTGAGAAAAGTTTCATTTTCTTCCAGGACAATGGGCAAAAAGGACAGTGATGGTATGGGTAGACCATCCATGGGGATGCCAGGGACAGGTAACAGAAGCAGAACCTCTCCCAGAAAGGAGAGCACAGAGGGTGCAGCCTTGGCTCATGCTGCACATCTGGGAAGAGGGAAATGAGTTAACAGCTATACATTTGATACTTGATATGCTTTTGGTGTTTGTCATACAGCAGGAATGTTCTGGAAAGAGCAGGGATTTTTCTCATCAGCAGGACAGAGAGTATTCAATGGAGAGGAAATACACAGTTTTCTAGCACCAGTACAATTCCCTGCAGAAACTGCTGTAGTACCTTGTTCTGCCCACACTAGAGGCATTACAGGGGTTTGCAGGGGCAATGCCCCAGCTGATGCAGCTGTGAAAGCACAGCCAGGCAGCCTCTGGGATGATGTGTCAGACCATCTATCTAATGGTTGTCCAGAGTGAAAGGCTCAATTTGACAGAATGTCAAACTACCTATGAGAAGGGCGGCTCAACAGAAGGAAAGAGAGGATGGGAAAAGTGTGAGGCAACTCAAAATAACAATGGAATATGGTCAGCTGGAGAAAAAACTGGTCTGTCAAAGAAATGTTTAGTAACTGTGGTGAGATGGTTTCAGGGTAAAGCCTATAGAGGGTCAAAAAGTGTGGGCAGCTCCAGGAATTTAGGCCACTGCAAAATAAATTACTAATAGCTGCCCAGCCTGCCCAAAGTTCTCATGTAACAGACCAAGATCAGAGGTAGGAGGGTTACCATGGGCCTGCTTACCTTTCCAGTGGCTGCACAGAGACTATGGACACTTCACCTCCAGCTGGGGGGCAAGAGTTTGATGGTGATGGTAATCAGCTGCCAGGCTGGGCAGGAGCCTTTCCAACATGAAGAGTTGACATGGGAAGAGTAGTAAATGCCTGGCTAAAGGAAGTTATATCTGATACTCAGGTTTCCAGAGCTTATTGAAACAGACAGGGGTGCTCATTTTACAGCAAATATAATCTATCAGCTGTACAAGTCTTTAGGGAGTGAGAGAAAATTACATATACCACATTCACAGTCTTCAGGAGAAGTAGAGAGAATTAATAGAACATTAAAAGAAAATATACTGAAAATATGCACGTATACTAATCTGAAATGGCCAGAAGACTTAAATTTGCCTCTGTGGGATGTCCAGAATACTCTGTGCTAAGTCGTAGGGCTGACACGAGCAGAAATTCTCTTTGGGAGGCACTTAGCTATGCCAAGATCTTATATCCCAGCTATGTCCAGCTCATTGGATGGAGATTGAGCCGGTATCATATATATGTAGAAAGGGTTCAAAGAACAAAGTATGCTCAGTGTTATCAACTCAGGCCCCTGAAATATAGGTACATGATATACAGACTGAAGATGGAATTTTAAACAAGGTATTCTGTAGAAAATCCAAATTTGGACCTAGATAGGAAGGGTCATGTGTTGTTCACTGTGTTCCTATTTTGCTGTTAAAGTTATAGGTAAGAAAAACAGATACGCTATTCTCACATCAAACAACCAGTAGATGATCTGTTCAATTATTTTCCCTAGCCAGCAGTCAGTGTTGGACCCAGTCCTGTTCAGCATCTTTACTGATGGTCTGGATAGGGGGATTGAGTCCACCCTGAGTAAATTCACAGATGACACCAAGATGGATGGGAGTGTTGATCTGCTGGAGGGTAGGAAGACCTTGCATCCCTTGCAGAGGGATCTACACAGGCCAGATTGATGGGCCATGACCAACAGCATGAGGCTCAAAAAAACCAATTGCCAGGACTCATTGGCCACAATAATCCCCTGCAGCAATGCAGGTTTGAGGTAGAGTGGCTGGAAAGCTCCCAGCAGAGAAAGGCCTGGGGATGCTGATCAACAGTGGGTGAACATGAACCTAGGAGTGCTCAGGCCAAGAAGGGCAATGGCACCTGGCCTGTACCAGCCATAGCATGGACAGCAGGATCAGGGAGGTGATTCTTCTCCTGAACTTAGCACTGGTGAGGCAACACTTTGAGTCCTGTGTGCAATTCTGGGCCACTCAATTCAGGAAGGACATTTTGGTGCTGTGTGAGTTCAAAGAGCAACTAAGCTAGTGAAAGATTTGGAGCAGGTGTCTGATGAGGAGCAGCTGAAGGATTTGGGTTGGGGGGAGGGACTCAGCCTGGAGGAAAGGAGGCTCAGAGGGGACCTTCTCACTCTCCACAACTTCCTGACAGGAGGGTGGGAGAAGGTGGGAGTTGGGCTTTTCTCCCTGGCAGCCAGTGTGAGGACAAGAGGACATAGTCTCAATCTGCACTAGGGGAGGTTTACATTGGTCATTAGGAATAATTTCTTCACAGTAAAGGTGATTAGACACTGGAATGGGCTTTCCTTGGAGGTGTTGGAGTCACTGTTCCTGAAGGAGTTTAAGAAAGGACTGGATGTGGTGTTCAGTGCTCTGGTCTAGTGGACAAGGTGGTGCTCGATCAGAGGTTGGACTTGGTGGTCTCAGAGGTCTTTTTCAAACTTAATGATTCTGTGATCAACCGGTTAATAAATAACTGACTTCTGAGAATCCTTTGTGATTTTGTGTCAGTAATCTTTTAAGCATTTGTGCACAGGAGTCAATGATGTACTTCACCCTGTTGGCATTAATTCTGTTGTGTTTTTCACTTGTGATAATGTTGTATATAAGGACAGTACTCAAATGTCTTGAAAGTTTTTTTATTTTTCCTTTCAATATATTAGCAGGCGTGCTCCACTAAAACAAAGGGAAGGTTGTTGTGGAATGCTCCACTGCCCAGTTCAGAGAGCTGCAGCACAAGCTGCAGGTTGTGCTCAGAGTAGGGGGAATGGCCAGAGTCCCCAGCAAAGGGCTGGGACCTGGCAATGACCCTTTGCCTTGACCAAGGGCTCAGGGCCCTAGGGAGCCAGATGAGGGGTGGCCAGTCACCCTGGGACTCTGCAGGAGCCAGGGACAGGAAATGCTAAACATCAGCATGAGAATGGGCACAGCCCAGGGGGGCTTTGTCCAGGGTCTCTCCCCAGGGGCACCAGATCAAGCTGTTCTGTGTCACTGTACCACAAAGGAACTGGAGTCTGGGACTGTGCTATGGGAAACCTGGGGCCGAGCCGGTGAGAGGAGCTGGTCTGACTGGGAGAGTGTGGGGTGTGCAGGGAGTCACACGGGGCCTGTGGGGTCACTGGAGCCACTGGTGCAGAGGGGCTTTGATCCCAGCAGTACCAGTCTGGGGAGATGCCAGTGGGACCACCAGAGCAAGATCTGAACAGTCTGACAGGGGAGTTTCCTTACCAGTTTGCTGAGCCAGGTGGGACCTCAGACCACTGCCCTGGAAGCTTGATGGCCTGTGGCAAATTTGAGGACATGTGGAATTTACAGAAAGGTTCTGCAAATGCATTCCCTGCCCCCAAACCATCTGTCACCATTTTGGTGACATGACACTGATTCTCCAATGCAAAACATACCATGAACTGGGGGGATTCCTGGATGTGAAGAAGGTGGGGACTATGGACTTGCGCTTCACCCCACATTGTTCCCAGGGAACAGCATCCCTCCTCTAACACCAAGTCATCATCTTCACTCCCTGCAATCCATGTTAAAACCCTGTCCCAGGGAATCCCTTCGATTGGGCAGTATTCCCCACCAGTCTCAGGGGATTTTGGAGCTGGATGGCACTCACAATGGTACCACCATTGACTACTGCTCTTTAGAACTTATGGCAAGAGCTCACAGGCATTAGAAGAAAAGGAGAAAGTGACTTCCATCCAAACTGATAAAAAATAGCTTTGGTGTATTTTTAGGCCTTCCTCCATTAGTGTTCAGTTCAGAACTAATAAAGTTATTTGTAACAATGAAAACAAGATGTTTTACTTCTACTATGCAGAGCAAATCAAGGGAAGCAAAGGCCTCCTTTGCAGACCAGCAAGGAGCTACCCTCCTCTCCTTCTTGTCACATAGCCACTCACTGGGGGCACTCAATGGTGGCAGCATTATCAGCTGTGGGAAACTCAGAACGGGGATAATAGCCCTTCCTAGGAGATTCTGCATCCAACATGTTCCAGCTTTATTCCTCCTGATGCTATTTAAGTGCTCATCATTGGATGCTTAACACCCCTGGGTGTGCTCTAGTCATCACGAACCACTGCATTTCTCTGGAGTCCTGCAGGAACAGGAGCACCATCAACTGGAGAAAGTGGTAACACCTTCCCATATATCTTGGTGTTAAAGCTCCCTTTGGTATGGGTCAAATTAAAAGTCCGATACTCCATGCTGCATGTGAGTACTAAGACCCCCAAGAAAAGATTCCCTCCCTGCTCTTTCAGCAATCACTGCTTGTCACAGAGGAACAACTGGCCCATTGCTAGGCTGGAGCTGTGTCTTTCCTAGACTGCAGGTTCTGTGAAATTTTGGCTTTCCTTCCCTGCTGCTTCAATTGCCTGATATGCACTAGGGATACCTAGATACCTTGGCAGTGGGATTGCAGTGTATTTGCAGCATGCTGGTTCTCACCCATTCTCAGAGTCTGGGTCATTGACAACCTGGGTGTCACCCCACCAAATTGTCAGACTGGCTGTTGCCTCTTCATCTGCCCCCACTCATTTATTAGCATTTAGTTTTGGAAATGGGACCCTTGTATAGCATGGTCCTGGCATGTGCAAGGTGTTCACATGTCTGAGGGAAGCTGAGAGCAGCTCAGTGACAGAGCCTGGAGGGTGTGAATGTGTTGCCACCCTGACATTGCTCTCACTCTGAGCATCCCTCAAGGCCAGCAAAAATAAGTCCAAACCCAACTTTTTCCTCACCATTGTCTCAGTCTTGCTATCCCTCTGTGATACTGCAGACACACTAATCTTTAGCTGGATAAACACTCCTCCAGGGAAGAAGTAGGGGAGACCTGTCATGATGAGCACAGCCCAGAAAGAGAGAAGTGTGTGATGAGCAGAGCCACTTCCCTGCACATCACAGAGGGAGGGAGGGGAGTTTCCCCACCAGATTTGTCCAACCACAACCAAAGGTGTAAGGCCAGTGATGGGACACAAGTGTGCATAGGTTGTATGGGGTCACGAGGAGGGGGCCACAAGGGCAGTAGGGGCACCCTTGGGCTGTCAAATGGCTCTGTGAGGCTGGTCGTGCAGCCTTGACAGCATTCTCAGGATGAGGTGGTGCAATTCTGCTCTCAGGAAGGTGAATGATATCCCACCTGGAGCCCACAAAGCCGAGAAGGGTATCCCGCCGTCACTGCCCGAGTGGCCACGTGTGGCCTTTGGCTGTGGTCACTGCTCCGGTCAGGAAACTGCCTAGACACGTGCCAGGAAAAAAACCAGGGAAATGCTTTCCTTGAACAATTGTGTCATCGTGAGGGCATGGTTTTGCCGGAACAGCATTTCAGCTGGTGTTTAGCAGGAAGGTGAGGCCGGGAGCCCTGAGCGGCGTAGGGAGCAGCCCGAGAGCGAAACAAAGGGGCTGGAGCGGGGGCTCTGGGAGGCAGCCGGGTGTCCTGGGGCGCTGCTGAGGGTCTCCCCCGCCGTGTTCCCCAGCCGCTTCTTCCCCCCATAGATGACACCATCTCCCAGCGATCGGGAGTCACTCTCAAACGGGGCGAAACCTCTCTCCCAGCGATCCCGCTCAAACCGGGGGATCGTCATCCCCCTGAAGGCCACCCCCCATCCCTCGTAATCCCCTTCCCCAAAAAGGCTTCCCCTCCTCCGCGCCCCGCCCC
>NC_031797.1:439885-498924 GCF_001522545.3 Parus major | reverse complement strand
CCGGCCCTGCCCCCGGCCCGGCCCGGCCCCGTCTATCAGGTTCCCAGCTCGGGCACCCAAGCACCGCCCCTCCCCAGCTCCCTCCCTTCGATTGGGCAGCATTCCCCGCCAGTCAGGGCAGCTCCCGTCGTTTACTGGCTGTTGTTGATAGGTCTGGAGCACCACCCGCCTCCTGCGGGCTCTGGCGGGCGCTGATTGGTTTGTGCGGGAGCGCCCCTCCCCGGCTGGGCCGCGGTCGGTGCCGGGCAGGCAGAGGGTCGGCGCCGCCATCGCCATGGGCACTCGCGACGACGAGTACGACTATCTGTTCAAAGGTATGTACTCAGCAGGACCACGGCCGCCGCACAGCGCTGGGATCGGCCGGGACCAGCGGGCCGCGCGGGCCTGGGGCGTCCGCTGCGGCCTTGGTGCGCTGGGTGGCCTTGTGGGCCCCCGGCCTGGTCTGCCGCCGGGGGAACCCTGGAGGAGAGGCGGGAGAGCCAAAAGGGCCTCCCCGTCCCGCCCCGTCCAGGTCCGCGTGGGCCGCGTGCCGGCAGCTGGGTGGCTGCGGTCCCCGGGGGAGACCGGAGCCGCGGCAGGGGGCGGGCGGGCCGGGGCTGTGCCCGACGCTGCCGGTGGTTGTCCGGAGATCGCCCGGACAGCAGCCGGAGTTGCAAAACCAGAAGTTTCGGTGGAGGCTCCTTCGGAGGTCCCCACTGAGCGCCGGTACCGGGAGCCTGGGACCGTAAGGGTGTTAATTTGTTTGTGCGGATGGGTTTTTTGCCACGCCTGCCCCTGTGTCTTCCTCTGACATGTCGGGTTGTCCAAGTCTCTGGTGAGGGCTCAGTGCTGCTCCTCCTGCGCTGGCTTCGGGGGCATCGCTGGCATGTCCCCGGGGTTTCTGTCCCGTGGGATGTCTCCTCAGGCCGGGCACCTGCCTGTCCAGAGGCTCAAGCTGGCCAATTTCCCGGAGCACCCCACAGCTCTGCCTGTGAGGTCCGAGGAGCAGTGCAGGTGGGTGTAGTACCTTCATCTTTGGTTTCCCAGCCTGTTTTGCCCCGGATCTACTGTTGGTAGAGTGGCTGAAACCTTATTTTCATCCCAAGAACTCACTCTTGGGAAGGGCAGTGCTTAGAGTGCCGTTGGTGGTCTATGAGGGCTCTGGGGGTCACTTGCTGCTGTGACAATTTCCCAGGCATTTGATGTCTTTGTACCTAGATACTCACAAGGGCAGCAGTGATTCCGAGCTTGTGGACCAAAGGAAAGAAGAGTTAATCACCTGTGGGAAATGTTTTATAGATGTATTTGCCTAATTGCATTATTTGCTTTACAGTGGGTTGAATCTTGAAGACAATGGGGAAAAAAAGCCCTTATTTCTTCTCTGCCTATAAAGCAGAAGACCAGCCTGTAAAAATATACTAAACTGAGTCTAAAGTAGTTTCCTCTTGAAGCGTGCTTCCCAGGTGGTTTAATATCCAGGAACTTGAAAGCCTAAAAGTTGTACTTATTTTTTCCTTTCTCTGAATAGTCAACTAGCTAGGGAGAACTGCATTCATCTTTTTAAAATACTTGCTTTGAAATGCATTGTTAATGTTATCTGGAATGAGACTCAACCTGAAGCTGTTTGGTCTGGATCTGTGCTGTGGTGATGCTGGCACATTTGTAGCCCTTAATAAAAAATGGGTGAGAGAATTGTCCTTTTCTGAGCATCTTTTGGGAGGGGCCATTGTGTGGAATTTTAAAAATAAAAAAGTAGTTAGAAAAGGGTTTCTTTATGGGTTTGATTATTTATCTTTTCCTTCCTCTGAAGCTTTTTGGGACTAGAAAAAAATAATATAAAGGGGACCAAGTGGGATGAGGGCTCTGCTGTGAGACCAAGTCCCCTTCCTTTTCTTTCTACCTCCTCCAGTAGTGGAATTAAGCATCAGGGACAATTGTTGTAATGATGTCCTGGACTTTGGTTGGTTTGTGGTTTAGCCCCTTCTTAGCTACACAGATGACATTTGAACTCTGTTCTGTCAGTGTGTGTTGTAGTCAGAAGTAGAAATAATGATGTAGGAGGATCTTAGTCTGGGAAAGTTTATTTTTATTAAATTTAAGGCTTGACTGTTTCCCCTGCCACCTATTTCCAAAGGACAGCGTGTGGCAGGCAATGACTAACTTAAGGTTTGGGAGCACTCTGGGAATGTGAGTGATTATAGTCAAAGCTGCTCTGCTGAACTAGTGGTTCTTTGTTCCCAATTTCCCTTTCTTTTCTGTGTGCATCCCAACAAAACAGCTTATTTTATTGATCACAACAAAATATGACTTGTTACCAAAGTGCTTGAGCCAGCCTTTGGGGGAAAGAGGCAAACTGTGTGCACGGGGCTGCGTGGGGTAGTGAGGCAGTGAAGAGCTTGTGGCTGTGTTCAGTGATGTGACCCAAGTGAAGTCAGCAGCTCTGGCTTCTATTCCCAGTTCTTAAAATTATTACAGTCCTAGTTTTGTAGCAGGGATGGTGAAAAATCAGGGACTTTTCAGGACGAGTTTTGAATGTGTTGATTTGGAATTGAATTAATGACCTTTGAAGACTCGTTTAAAATGGTGGAAGCCTTGTACCTATTAAATGTGATCTGCACATTAATTTTGCTCTGAGAAGATCAGCTATTATCAGTGTTTGTTTTAAAAAATAAATCTGAGGTTGTGCAGTGTGTGCTGGCTCATGAAAAAGGCAGGAAAAATCAGCCATAGGGAAAAAGAGCTTTCTTTTACTTTTGTGGGAATTTAGACTGCCCTGATTAGTCTCTGCTTAGCAAAGGCTGTGATTATTAAAAACAAATGTGTATCCTATTAGTCACCCATATCTGGCAACCTTATGTACTTCAGGTTTATCACAAACTCTGGTTAGATGGTCTCTACTAGAGGGAGTCTTAATCTTCTTAATTGCTCAAAAGTATATATTCTTTTTCCCAGACTAATAAATGAGTGTATTCACAATTCTGTCATAAACTTGATCTATTTATTTTCCCTTTCTTACCAATGATGTATGGCACTGGAATTTTAATTCTGACTTTGGCTTGTTTTGTACAAGGGTCTCAATATTCAGGGCAGATGCTGAGGGTGGGATTGTGCTGTAGCTCTGGATGTTGTAGACACAGGAAGCAGAGTAAGGATGGTGACTGAGTGGATGGATGGGTAATGTGGTGATGGTGGATAACCCACACAGTGGCAGGGGGGTGCTGGAGCAGGGAGAAAAATCAGGAAATACTGAAGGGACAGGATTCAGGATATAAACAGGGAAGTACATGAGGCTTGTCTGTGTGCTTAGAGCCATCTGAAGATGGCTGGTGCTGGTTTTTGGTTCATGTCACTTCCAATATGAAATTAGTGTGTCACCCTGAAAATTAAGCCTTCTGATAATGTTTTCATAGTTTTAGTTACTTTCCTATGAAAGTCCTGTAAACATAAGTTATCACATTCCTTCTAAGAAATGTCTTTTGATTGACGTTTTGCATGACCAGTGTGCTTGGGAAGATGGTGGCTTAATTATCCAATCCCTGGTCATTGTCGAGAATCTATAAATACTGGAGTCAGAGAATAAAGTGACAGGTTTTTGTTCTGAGAGTGGTTGTGTGAATTATTTTGTGTCCTTTAGCGTCACCAGTGCATCTTTTCATTACCACTGTGGCCCTTAGGGCCATTTGTAGAGTGAGTTCCTCTGTTCTGGTGAGATGTGTTTCAGGAGTATTCAGACTCCTAAGCTGTCATTGAGAAGTTTTTTTCCTACTCTGTCATGACTGCTGAATTTGAACAGGCAATAAATATTGTGTGGTGGCCTGTTACCAAATTTAGAAGCTTTCCCAAGTTCTAATCACTTAGTCCAGAAAGTTGAAGGTACCTTCTTACTCAGCTCCCATAGAAAATAAGTTTGTTGTTTCTGTCTGCAGGTGGGGCCCCCAGTCTTGGCATCTTTCTGCTGTAAGTGGAAATGCTCTTTTAGTGCTTAAGATTGAGTGTTAATAAGAGGCACTTGGAAATTTTAAGAATGCTCTTTATTGAGTTGGGATCTAGTTGCCTTCCTTTAACTTCTGAAAAATGCTCTCCTAGAACCTCTGGTGGAATGTGGGGCAGCACAGTGAAGGGAATAACCAGCCAAAGAAGCGCAGGACTGCTGGAATTTTCTTCCAGTGTCAGATGGAGTTAATGATCTGAGAACTGTTTGCATGGTTTATGCTCCAAATTGATACTTTTAAAATGTCAGAGCCTGGGAGATGGCTGGAACCCGGAAAGGCTGTGCCTTCTCCAGCTGCAAAGTCATGGGAAGATAACTCCCCTTGGAAACAGTTGGAAGCCTTAGGGGTCTTCCAATCTGGTCTAGCTTGTGTGGTAGATATTCTTACTTGTAGTTATGGTCAGGGCTTTGCTGTAGGATAGAGCCTATTCCAGTCAGCAGATCCCTGTGCAAGATGGGCGGCCTCCGCCTGCTCTTGGAAAGTCCCATGGAATTAGTGATTAAAAACTGTTTGTCTGGAAAATAAAGCTAACAAAATCCTAGAGTTAGAACTGGTGATAAAATCTTTTTTTGTCTATCTGTTGTCATACCCTAAAAAATGATTTAGGCCGTTTGGCAGGGAAGGCAGAGCACTGTGAGGAGCTACTTTAAGTTCTCCCAGGTAGGGAGTTGTGGTGCCCTGCCACAGCGTGCTGGCTGCCTGTTCCTGCCTCTGTTTTGTTTTGCCTGTTCAGCTGTGCTAGCACAATTGTCTGTCTGTGCTGTCAGGCAGATGAGATGCTGGCAGGGCTCTCCAGGGCATTTCAACAATGCCCCTGTGCAGCTTGGGAGCTGTCACAGCAGAAAGCCAGGGTACAGCAGCAGCATGGGAATGTGCTCCAGGGGTGGGGTGGCACTGGGCTGGAGCAGGGTACTGCCAGAGCTGCACCCTCAAACAATGACCTGAGCAGAGAAAAGCTGTAGAAGCACTAAAAGACAAATGTGATCCTTGGCCCTGGGAGAACATTGGTGAGCTCATGCTGGAAGTGTGCAATGAGAAGATTCTTCTGTAGTTGCTGGGGGAAATTGGGAATGGTTTTATCCCCATGTCTGCTTTTCTTTAGGAAAAACAGACGATATGAATGAGGAATATCAGCAATTCTAGAAGTGGAGTAGGAAATATTCCTAAAGTTAAAGAAGCTTGCAGAGGCTGGCTGCCTTTCTTCCTTTTGCTTGAGCCAGGACACTTGAA
This sequence comes from Parus major, assembly GCF_001522545.3. Taxonomy (NCBI): domain Eukaryota; kingdom Metazoa; phylum Chordata; class Aves; order Passeriformes; family Paridae; genus Parus; species Parus major. The sequence continues at coordinate 493,723 of NC_031797.1, read as the reverse complement.
TTCCAGAGAGTATGTGAAACACAGTGTTTGTGAGAGGAAGGGAGCATGGCTCAGCTGTTTCAGCACTGTTTCTCTCAGTTGTTTCTTGCTCTCATTGATAAGCCAAAAAGCAGAGGGAGCCTCCTGCCACAAGATGTACCTTTGTTTTCACAATTCCTTTCAGGAAAGCTGGACTTTGTGTGCTGAAGATCTCTCTGCACTTGCATTTTTCTGTTATCATGGCAACACCACGTGTGGCGGCAGAGGTTTCTAGCTCATCTCTTACTTCTCATGCAGTCTACTACAACTTGTTTTGCTGAAAGAAGTTCTGCTTTGCTTTGTATCTTTTCTAGTGTCAAATGTCTCCTGTTTTCCTCTTTCTGTGAACATACTTATTAATTAAGTTATTGAAATAAAGCACCCTACATGACTCCAACAGCAACTGCAAGTAATTGTTTACTTACCATGTTTTTGGTTTTTTTAATAAAGATAGAGTACACTTACACTGTACAAAGACTTTTGTAGACAGGAGGCCTGTTGCCATGTTCTTGCCTGTAGTGCTTCTTAAAATGTGGGTTGCAGCCTTCCTGTGCCAAAGGTCAAGTGTGTGAGGGGCATCTCTTACCTCTGCCTGCTGCAGTGGTTGGGGCCTCCAAAGCACTGTTTGACTGCCACAGTTGCTGTAGCAATTTCTCATTTTCACCTCTGAGGACCAGGCAGCTACTCATCCCAAAACAGCTTGGGGCTCTTCTGGGGTTGGAGAAGCAAGCTGTGTGTAGTAAAGACTGTGGTGTTGTCTATGTTGTCTCTTCTGTGTTATCTGACTGTGTCTCTGGTGGATGCTGCCTGCCAGGCCGCACTGCAGCATGGGGGTCAGTACTGGTAGAAGAAATTAATTGTGAAAATAATCTCTGTCCTTTCAGTTGTGTTGATTGGAGACTCTGGAGTTGGGAAAAGTAATCTTCTGTCACGTTTCACACGCAATGAGTTCAATCTGGAAAGTAAGAGCACCATTGGGGTGGAATTTGCCACCAGGAGCATCCAGGTGGATGGGAAGACGATAAAAGCCCAGATCTGGGATACTGCAGGCCAGGAGCGATACCGTGCCATTACCTCAGCGTGAGTACTGTGTCTTTGCTCAACAGAATTCTAACAGAGATGCTGCAGATACATATATGGGTAGAGAATGAAACAATGGCACAAATGGCACACATCACAAAGTCATTGTGACAGACTTCAATGTAGATCCAAATTGTAAGATAGCAAATACTTTTGTGTTCCCTTGATTAATATAATGAAAATAAGTTTTAGATTCTAATGGTACTGTTATAGAAACAACTGACAGCTTAAATCAAAACTGTGGGAAATTCTGTTTGAGTTTTGGGATTTGTTTTTTTTGTCTGCACTGAATATGCTGTGTTCATTATGTGGAGTGTCATTTCAGATGGAATCTGAATAGTGTTGGTATGAAGTTTTGGTTTAAATGTGGTAGCTTACTGTAACACCCATGGCTTCTGGTCTCAGTTGCCCCCTCAGTCTTGAGATTGAGGGTACTTTTAGGAAAACCTGCAGTCACAAAGTCCCTTGAAATCTCAGTGACTTTGAATTAGTCACAGCCCTGAATATCAGGTCCATGAGTGCACACATTGAATAGCTAGAAAGTAGGAAGGCAACTATGATAGGCTGTGCAACAGTGTCCCTGGAGGTGAGAAGCTTTTTCACCTGTGGCACCTTGTTAATCCACAGAGTGGTTTGAAGTGTACCTGTTTCTATGCTGGCAAAAGTATCTGGCAGAGGTCAAAAAGCAAACCCTTTGGTCAGGCCTCATTCTCCAGAATGTTTTCTGATCAGTGAGGTGATTTTTTGTTACATTACAGATTTGTATCGGTTTTTAAAGGTAAAAACATGTTTCTGAATCATGCACAGATTGGAGGCATTAAACTCAAGGTAAGGGGAATTTTGTTAAGATGGTAGAAAACCAGGAGAGCCTGGAGACCTAAGGAAGTAATCTTAAGGGAAAGGGATGCAGAAACAGATGTAAGTGACAATTTCAAATTGCATCTTTTCTGGAACTTTTTTGTTTGTGTGACTTCCAGATTTTTTTTTTTGTGGCCCTTGTTCTTGCTGTAAAAACTGCTAGTCTAGTCTGGGTCAACAGCAACAGGTTTTACTGCTGGGAACTGGCACTGACTGCTGCTTGACACATCACTCAGCCAGTTCAGCCTGCTTGGCCAGCAGAATGCCAAACATCAGGGAAAAGGGAATGTTGTCTGCTGACTTGGTGCCCTGACTCAGTTCAACATGTCAGATGGGTGCTGACAGAACTGAGAAGAAATGGTAGGATTGTGTGAAAGAGAGATATGGATGTTACAGGATTGTTGATACAGATTGGCTTGTGTTGAAATGGGCCCAAACGTGTGCGGAGGGGGCAAACTCTTCCTGGATTAGAGGTTTGTGGATAGTGACAATATAGCCCAGAGTCCCCTCTTTAATTTGTAGGAGGGACAGCAGATATTTGAAGGATCAGGAACAAATATTGACAATTTATTAAGGGCTATTTTCCTTGCAGAAAGTTAGGTTGCAACTTCACAAAAACCTTCCAGCTGTACCAGTTCTTCAATGCTGAATTTTCTTGCACACGGTTGGAGCAGACCGGACATTTTTAGTCCTGGTTTCTGCAGCCTCTCTAGCATTTTGGTATACACACTGGATTTTTTTAGAAATGCCATTAGAAAAAAACCCTACATTTGGAACTTGGTTTCAGGCTTCAGAACCACTCCAACAACACTATCTGCATCAGCACAACTTTTTCCAAAGTGGAAAGCATTATAGCAGAGCTAGGTGGCCTGTTTGCTGGTGTGGCTGGTACTCACTCTCGCTGAAGGGCTGTGCCTCGTGGTTTCAGATATTACCGTGGTGCTGTTGGGGCTCTGCTCGTCTATGACATTGCCAAACACCTCACCTATGAAAATGTGGAGCGCTGGCTGAAGGAGCTGCGAGACCACGCCGACAACAACATCGTGATCATGCTGGTGGGCAACAAGAGCGACTTGCGCCACCTCCGGGCCGTGCCCACTGACGAGGCCAGGGCCTTCGCAGGTTTGTACTGGGGCTTTGGGGGCCTGCTGTGATCACACTGTTTTGTCCAGAGCTGAACTCTCACCTCAAGTTTTAGTTTGAACCCTAAAAAAGACATTTAAGATGTTTTGTGGGGTTTTTTGTTTGTTTTTGTTTTTTTATTAAAATATCTTGACTTATTAACTAGCATGTGTCGTTGATTTGGGTTTTTTGGGGAATTTTTGTCATTTTTAGTTTGTGGTTTTCTGTTGTTTTTTAAATCTAGTGGTAGTACATGTTTTTGAAACAGTGTCCTTGAGCTGCCTGATAGCTGAAGATTAAACACTTCCTCTAACAACGCTAGAAACAGTAAGCAACATTTAGAAGAGAAAATATCACAATAAAAAAATATAAAACATCACAATACAAAATGTCCTTCCTTCCTAGTGACCTGCTTCTGCTGAGTACGTATCAATGTGGACAGCTACAAATGAATGCTGAACCTTCTCTTAGATGGGGTGGTTGATGCTCTAGAGCTCTGACACATATAAGTAGTGTCATCTAGTCTCACTTAAAGGCAGCGATCATCAGACTTGAAAATTATCATTTGTTGGGAGAAGTCAAGGGGGTTATGTAAGATCCTGCCACTGCATTCCTTCTCTCCTCCTTACCTGGTGGAGCACTGGTCAGATGTTCTTTTGCCCTCAAAGGCCTGGGGATATTTGGCTTTTGTGTGGCTGTCAAGCTTGGAGGTGAAGTGTAAATGTACAACCTCTAAAATACCTCTAGAAATACTATCAAGGCTTGCTTATACACACTTTCTGAAGTTTGCTGGTAAGCAAGTACCCTGAAGTATATGTAATAAAGCCGCTTTAAATTTTCAGATGGAGGGGAAGTGACATTTATCTAACATAAGCAAAACAAGTTGGTGGGTGCCCCAGATAGTCTTATTACTTTGGTCACTTGGTTCAGCTTCTTACTCTTTGACCCTGACTTCCTCCTAAGGCTGTTTTAAATTGTTAGTGGTGGTCTAATTGTTGGCTGTTTAAGCTCCATGACTGAAATTTGCCTGTTCCTGGTACCATACTGCTACAGGTATGATATTTGAGTGTTAATCACTTTCTTTTTTAATTAAAAAACAATTCTTTGGCACTGTAAGAGGCAAGAAGAAAACAGACTGTGTTCCAGAGGGTCATTGTTATTTGGGAGTGGAGTTTGATTAGGGAAGTATGGATCTATTGATCTTTTTGGGATTGCAGAGGAGAATTGTGTCTGTGTAGCAGCTGATGTGCTTTTGCTCAAAGTACCTCTTGCTCAAGGTACCTCTGGGTGTGATCTGTAGCAAAAAGAGAATGATATTTTGTGTTGCTTGATTGAGCAAGGGCTGCAGTGGAGAAAATGTTCTTTCACTTTGGGAAAAGGAGATGTTGCTGACCTGCACCACCAAGGTATTCCTTGAGCAACAGGGAAAAGAAAAAAAATTACTGTAGCCTGGCTGGTTTGGCCTAAAATAAAAGATAAAAACTGCCAATTAAATGTGAAATAAAGTATTATTAAAGTTTTTAACTGAACCACTTCTTATTTATTACAGAAAAAAATAACTTATCTTTTATTGAAACCTCTGCTCTGGATTCAACAAATGTAGAAGAAGCCTTCAAGAACATCCTTACAGGTATGGTTTGTTATGGATTCAGAGGAGCTGCTGAGGTGGTGGATCTTCTTCATGGGCACATTTTGTAATTTTCTGGAATGTTTTGGAAATGTGTGTTGGGAGTGATGGTTAGTTTGCAAGCTTTCTAATCTCACCTGTGTATTCTGCCTCCCACTCCTTTCTGTCCCAGGAGAGGGTTTTGGTCTCCTGGAGGTTTCTATCTCCTGATGTTCCATAAGTTCAAGCTATTGGAATAGCACTGTTTTAAAGGAACTGGTAATTTTACTTCTGTGTGTGCACAAAATCTTGTTAGTGAAGCCCCAGCTATGCTGGAAGTTAAATGTTCCAGTACCTTCTCTTGCACCAAAGCAGACTGGTACCATTTTCAGACTATTGAACTCTTGTTGTCAGCTGATAGCAAGGGTTATAGGGTTACAGGTGATTGCACCAGCAGCATCTTATGTAGAGAAGGACCTGGGGATTCTGGTGGGTAATAGGTTGACAGTGAGCCATGGGCAGGGATACCTCCCACTGTCCTAGGCTGCTCCAAGCCCCATCCAACCTGGCCTTGGACACTTCCAGGGATCCAGGGGCTGCCACAGCTGTCTGGGCAACCTGTGCCAGGGCCTGCCCACCCTCACAGTCAAGAATTTCTTACCACTATCCCATCTAACCCTGCTCTCTGGCAGTGGGAAGCCATTCCCCCTTGTCCTGGCGCTCCAGGCCCTTGCCCGAAGTCCCTCTCCAGCTCTCTTGGGGGACTGTAAATGTTGGAAGTCTGCATTAAGGTCTCGCCAGAGCCTTTTCATCTCCAGACTGAACAACCCCAGCTCTGACTCCAAGGTGCCCAAGAAGAGGCAGAAAGGAAAAAAAAGGCAATCAGGCTGCCTCTATAGGTAAAAAGCCTGACAGACGAGGAATGGGTTGTATTTTCTGCCCAGCAGATCTGTGTTATTAGAGCCACTAGTGAAGCAACTGGAGTGTGAGGCAGAGCCAACTGCCCAGAGCTGGACCTGGGCCGGTCTCACACTGTGTAGCAGATTCATGGCTGATCTGGGACACTTGGCTGGATCTGAGGCAAGTTCCTTGGCACTTTGAGACAGTATTTTTTATTTTAGTGCTTTGAGTGTAGTTCAACAGTCACCATCAGTCTTGTCTTCCCTTGCAGCATTGTCCTGAGACTGACCCTGGTTAGAGATGCTGGCCTGAGGCTACTCTAGGAGAGCCACAATGCTGTAACAACTCAAGCTGAGGTCAGGCCTGGGCAAACTGAACTCAAACCCCTCTCTCTCACAGCATCCTGGGCTCCCAGAAGTGTTGAGATTGTCCTGTTTGGAGACAGCATAGGCACACGGATAATAAGACTGAGAAGTCCTTGAAAGGCTGTTCCTAAAGTGATTACACCTGGGGGAGAATCATCCCTCTAAGAGAGGAGAAGGAACCTAGGAAAATGTGCTGTGTAGAGTAGTGAGTTGGGAACCACCACAATGGACTTGGCAAAGGGAAGAGAGTGGGAACAGCAGGACAGGAGTTTCCCTACTGGCCATTTGTGTGAGGAATCACTGAAGACTGTAAGAAAAACATACCCACAAAACACCCCAAAGAGATGCTACCCCAAAGCAAAAGGGGCTTGGCAGCAACTGAACAGCTCAAATTCAAATACAGTACTGTGCAGGAGAGAAAGAGGATCTGACAGCCTCTGAGCAGCCCTCCTCCTCTCTTTCAGCAAAGATCTGTACGTAGCCAGTGGCAACAAGATTGGCCTTGAGGCCAAACCAGAAGGTTTCCATTTTAAACAACATAAATATGTGCAGATTCTTTAAAAAAAAAACAAACAAAAACAATCCTTACAAAAAACCCCCATAAACAAGCCCTGCACAGTCCTCACAGTCTGTGATTTTTAATCCTTACTAAAGGCTTTGGGTGTTGATGTTTTGGGCTTGTGGCTGTATGAATGTGACCATAATGTTTACCACAGACTTCCAGGGAAGTACTTGCCCTTTTCCTGTTTCACAATGGAGGGAAGTTGGAACAAGGGTTTATAGTCAGTGAAATAAGTGACTTCAAAACCTTTCCACTTAAAAGATATCTGCTAAATATGCAGTTGAAACAGTTTGCTTCTGATAGCTTTTAAGCTGGCAGTCTCTCTTCAGTGGTTACAGTTTTGTGGATCTGTGTGCTTTCAAGCATAAGTTAGTTTGAGTCAAATAAATGCATTTGGAGAAGTATGGGCCTTTATGGACCCATGCAGCTTTTTCCTGTCATAGTTAGGAAAACTGATGTGTTGCAGAGAGGAGCATTGCTGTTACTTGGTTGCCAGGCAGGTATCCAAGAGCAGAGGTGGGCATCACATAACTTGTTGCTGCTGCAAAGGTTTCCCAGCATCCTGGTGATTGGTGTTTTTAGAGTATGCTTTTTTTTAATCACAAAGACAATGATTCCCTGTTTAGAGATGAGCATTCCTGCTCCTTTCCCATTAAAAAAACGTTTTAATAGTCCCCATTTTCATGAAGTCATTGAAAAAGATCTGGATAGGTAGTGCTGTTGCAGAAGACAGTGAGGACTCTTGTCTTAATGACTTTTCCAGACAGAGCTGGTGTATTCATTCCAGAACTGGAATGCCAGCCAGGTGTTACATGCCACATTTGGTTAGCCTAGATTCCCTTTCAGAGCCCTCAAGTTAAATCTTCTCCTTCTTGGGTTCTGGTGTGTTCCTGGGCAGTTTGCTCAGTGCTGTGCCTGTGGGACACCGTGCACCTGAGGCTCTGACCTGTGTGCTCTCCTTGCAGAAATCTACCGCATCGTGTCGCAGAAGCAGATTGCCGACAGGTCTGCGCACGATGAGTCTCCTGGCAACAACGTTGTTGACATCAGCGTCCCACCAACCACCGATGGACAGAAATCCAACAAACTCCAGTGCTGTCAGAACCTGTGACCTTCTCTAGATGACTCTTGTGCCCTCCACTTTGTCTGTGCTTCATTTAGAAACTTGTGTGCACTTCCTATCTCCTGTGATTCAGTGACTCCCTCCTCCTTCCTTTATTCCATTCCCAAATCTCCCCTCTCATATTAGAGCTTTAACTGTAGGGCTAACATCCCCCTGCCTCTGAAACCCCTTCCATGTGGTGACTTCTGGGCTTGAAATGTAGTCACTGATCTGATAGACATGTTTGTGTTGGAACATCTGCTGCTGGATATTATCCCATGAAACACTCTTATCAAATAGGCTTGTTTTGGTTTTACTAGGTTTTTTTTTTTTAGTTTGGTTTTGTTGTTGTTGTTGTTGTTGCTTTATGGGAGGGGAACAATGGGACTTGATTCTACCAGTTGAAGAAATAACTACATTTAGGCAACAAGGTTTTTCCTCCCATAGTCAGATATCTTTTTTCTTGTGTTTCTGTAAACATGGGGGAGAAATTAAACTACCTATCCTGCCAAATGCTCTGTTTTCTGTTCTGATGAAGTCTCACAGTGAGGATTTAGTGGCTGCACACACATAAGAAAGCTGTTGAAAATAACCTTACTTATTCAGTAATTACCCCTAATACAGTTAGTCTGGCTATGTAGTTTACTGTTTCCTGCTTGGGAAATCTTTCCCTATTCTTGTTTTATTTGGGAACAATAAAATATGTCTGCATTGCTTTCTCTGCCACCACGAATGCTTTTGCAGGCTTTATGAAGTGGCGTAAAACTTATTCATGGCTTATGTTAATCAGTTAACATTACTGTACAGTAAGTGCCAGCGTATTCATTTCAGAACCCTTTTGCAGCCAGTACAGGTAGGCTTCTTTTGTACTGTAGGTCAGTGTCTGAAAGCAGGATCTGCTCTAGTTCCTGGTTTGGTTTTTTTTTTTTGCATGCTGCTTTTTCTAGATCGCTCCTGCCCCTGTCTGAGTGAGTGAGGCAATATTTTCATGTCACATATATACCTGCACTTGTAAGGGTTTTGGTTGTTGTAGAGAAACACAATACTTTATATATTTTGTAAAACTTCCATAGTATCTGGAACTTTCTCTTCATGATCTTTCACTATTGACCTCTACTAAAATGCATAATATTAGGATTTCACACAATAACTACTAACCTATTGCTTTCTTACCATTTTACTGAACTGCAGACTGTAATTCTTAAATGATTGTAATTCACTGATGTAACAGATTTGTCATCAGCAGGGCTAACTACTCTAATTCTTTGTTGTGCTGAATGGGAAGAATGTTACCACAACTTTGTGTAGTCAGTCTCTTGCTTGCTTGTGCAAATCTCTGATGGCTTTTCATCACTCACTTGCTCTTGCACACTTGTATCCCCTCTGGTTTCCACTGAATGTTCTGATGGCAAATACTGGGTGAGACGAGCTAAAGGAAGAGCTGGAGACCATCTGCTGCTCCCTGAAGGCTTGTGGAGCCACTTGCAGTGAGTTTTTGCTCTGTATTCCGAGCCTGTACCTCACTGGATGAGTCCCAGCTGCATATTAGTGAGTTTGATTTTTCTTTACTGATACAAAGCAAATATGAAATTGAATTGTGCTTGAAGAGGAAAATCTGACATTCCAGCCTCAACTGTTCTGTCTGGTTATGTAATAAAATTAAGGGCAGTTAACTCTGATGGTTTTTCTTTTATAAGATTTCCAGACCAATGCCTTTAATTTTGTACAGTGTGCACTGAGAGGCCTCCAGCTCACAGCAAGGATGGGTGTGGTGTCTGGCACTTTCACTCTCCAGCTTTGTTTAGGGGTTACATTCATGGTTAAAGGATGCATGCTTGCAGCCTAATCCCATTGAATGAGGGCATGAATTCCTCTGTAGGCATCACAGGGCTCTGTCCTAGGGGTATTCCAGTTCAGGAAGCACTTTTAACACATGGTGTTTACTTCACTGGCATTCTGTTGAGAGAAGGTGAGAACTGAGATGTCTCCTTTTTGGTTGTCCAAGACCAGAACATAACATGTCGTCAGTGTTCAGACAACTGACAATGAGAGAACGGAAAATTCTGAAATACTGAAAATATTTCATTTGAGAACAAATGGACACTAGTGGAGCTGGGCTCCTTAATTTTTGAACAAACTTTATATAAAGAAATCAGTTGGATAACATGAGGAATTGTACTGTTAAAAAGATTTATTAGTTCAGGGTGGTGTATTAACATGCTTTTAATCTGCAAGTCCTGTTCTTAACATGAAGTTTCTAGAATCAGTCTGGCCTGGTGTAAGAAGCCAAGAAGCAGTTTAGTCACTTGCTTGTCTCTTGAAAGATTTTCTTTAGTCTTTGACTTTGTGGAAGGCTCTAAACATTGTTGTGAAAGGTCAGTGTCTAGGGCTTAAGTGCTGTTAAATTTATGGGTATTGAAGAACTCTTGAACAATTCCATTGTCCAAAGCCCCCTCAGCACCGGTGGACCTTGGACAACTCTGTTGTGGTTGAGATGTGTTATGTGACTGGGAAATGCCTCTTACCCTTTGCTGGGGCACCCAGGATGGGGGAATTGTGTGTACACACATGTGCACCCATGTAGCTGCTGAGAGCACTGGGAACAGGGTGGGGTTTTAATCTGCTGTGGTCCCTCACTATGAGACAAGGTTCTTCCCCAGGCTGCTGTGCTGCTTTCCAGGCAAAGCTAAAGCCCTTCTGTGGATCTGAGGTGCTCCTGCCCAGACTAAGCATAGGGCTCTTTGTTACAATAGATAAAGGACAGAGGACCAGTTCTGCCAGGTTAGGCCATCTTCCTGTGCAGAGACTGGGAAAATGCTTCTGATCTGGGGTTCCTGGTGTCCTGATGAAGCATTGTGCACTCCTTAGAAGCTGCATCCACAAACCAGCCCACTACTGTGCTGGAATTGCTGAGGGGGAAGACTTGGAGGAATCCTGAGGAAGCTGGAAATGCTGAAGAGCTGTCTGACATTCAGAGAAGCTCTCCAGTAGCCCAGACTCCTTATGCATGCTTTCCTGATGTGTAAATTACAGACCACATGTAACCTCAACTAGACTACTTCATCCCACAGCTTTGCTGGCTGTGTGTTGCTCAGTATTACTGTCAGGAAAAAAAAAATGGTTACAGCTCTCTTCCATCTGCCCCAAGGGATTTGAGGGCTGAATTTGGCTTTTGTAGAACTCTTGATAACAGGAAGGCTGCCTGTGAAAAGAAGGAATGTGTGCTCTGCTTGCTTTACTTGGACGTTGAGGCTGACTTCCCTTTAACTATTGAAAACACTGCAAGGCCCTGAGTGCTGCCACCTGTGTCAGTAAAAACATTAGAGGCTCCTGCTGATGTCTAGAACAGGTCCCTTAATGCAGAATTAGGCAGGAGTCTGTCGTTGCTGCCTCTCCTCTAACTGATGGGGAGGGTGAAGGCCAAAATGTGTACATAAAAGTGACTTGTTCCTGAGCACACAAATGGCTAATTGGTAAAATAAAGTTAGTCTGGATCTTCACTGGAACCTGCACAGAACAAGGAAGTTTGGTTTGTAGGAAAGTTTTGAAGCACCATACTTGTATGAATGTAAAAATCCAGTTGATGGGTGACTGCTTGCTACTGTGTTAAAAATATTTCTGTGTGTGCTGTGGAGGCCATCTAGACTTGGTAGAAGAAAGGCAGTTTGGTGCCTTCCTGGCCCTGTAGCAGGTTTAGAGGCAGTAGAAAGATGATGGATCCCAGAGATGCCCCCATTTGGGTGCTGTTCTGTGACTCCCTGGTGACCAGGGCCTCTTGTGTGAGCACAGAGCTCTTGGCTGGGTGTGGTAAGGGTTGGGCTGAGCTGTTATTTGAATCAGTTACTTAATAAAAGCTGTTGGAAAAATGTACAGGAGGTATTTTTCCTCCTGGTGCTTTGATCCTTGTGTGCTGCATTGCTCCAGAAGGTGGAAGTGGGACCTGTTTCTGGCTGAGTCTGAGGCTTGGTGATCATTTCACTTCCAAGCAGAAGGAAGAACTTGCTTAGAGGTTCTTCTGGACTCTGTAGAAGTAAAGAAGATTCCAATGAAGCAGCTCAGTCACTTAGGGAAGATTTTTTCTCCATGAAAAACTAGAACAGTGTTAAAGGTAGGGGCCTGCGTTTCAGCTAAGGAAAATAAGACAATTGGAGGTGAAGAGTAACTGTCCTTCAAGTAAAGCACAGTAAGTGGGAGATGAAGGATAGATTCTCTTCACTTGCAGACTCTTAAATGTTGTTAGTGATTTATGGAATGTTTCCATGGAATGAGTATCTCCAGGGCTGTACTGTTTCAATAAATAACAGCAATTCCTATTTTACACTGGTCAGATAATGCATGGTAGTGTTGACTATCAGGCTTTGTAGGCTATAAGTAGTAGTGGGCTTTTATGTAATCCAGAAGAGAGGTTCCTTTCATTTACTTTTATTCCTGGTTCCTGTGTTAAGTGCAATTCACTTTGTAAATAAACACATCACTCGATTTTTGTGCATGGTTGTGATGTATTGTGGATATAAAGATTTCCAAATCATACTGTCTGTGTAAAGTTCTGTTCCAGCCACAACTGTAGAATAAGATGGGAGGGGCTCCCGAGCCAGAGCGCGGGCTGGGGCGGGGATGCATGGCCCTGCCGGTGCCCCGGGGAGCGGCAGCAGGACGGGACAGCCGGTGCCCCGGGGAGCGGCGGCAGGACGGGACAGCCGGTGCCCCCGGGGAGCGGCAGGACGGGACAGCCGGTGCCCCGGGGAGCGGCAGGACGGGACAGCCGGTGCCCCGGGGAGCGGCGGCAGGACGGGACAGCCGGTGCCCCGGGGAGCGGCAGCAGGACGGGACAGCCGCTGCCCCCGGGGCTGTTGCCCGGCCGCCGGTGCCGCGTGGGGCGGGGGGCCGGGCCCGGGGGCGGGGTCAGCGCCGGGCACAGCGCGGGGGGCGGGGCTGGGGCGGAGCCAGTGGTGAAGGGCGGGGCCCGAGGCGCCGGGAGGGGGCGGGGTTTGGCCGCAGGGCCGCTATTGGCCGCCGGCTGTTGCCAGCGGGGTCGCGTTGCGACGCCGTCGGGTTGCCCGCAGTCCATTGGGCGCTCGAGAGCTGCGTCAGCGCGGCACGGGCGGGGATTGGCGGGCGGGCGCTGGGGGGCGGGGCCCGGCGGCCGCCGCAGCCGGCGCTGGGGCGGCGCGCGCCGCGCTGAGGGGCCGCGGGCGCCGGGAGCGCAGGTACCAGACGAGGGGGGGCGGCCGGGGGCGGCCCCACGTCCCGCTCCGCGCCCGCCGGCCCGGGCAGAGCCCCGGCGCGGGGCTGCGGCGGCGGGAGCGGCGTCCCGGCCACGGTGGGCCGGGACCCGGGAGCTCTGACAGCCCTCCCGGTGTCCCCGCCGAGGGGTGTCCCCGGTGTGCGGCGCTGCTCGTGCTCGGGAGCCGGAGCCACGCTGCAGGTCTCGGGGGCCTCTCCTGCGGAGCCGCCGACCCTGCTGCCCGCACGGGCCCCGTGCGAGACGCTGCCGCCGTTACGGGCTGCGCTGTGTTCGCTGTGCGGGGCCCCCGCGCCTGAACCACGGCCCTTCCCGGCTGGGCCGGGCCGGGCTGGGCGGGCCTGGGCTGGGCTGGGCTGGGCTGGGCTGGGCTGGGCTGGCATCATTCCCCGGGAGCAATGGGGATGTCGCGTACAAATATCACCAGGGACAGAAGAGCCAGAGGTTTGAGAAGCGGCGTTTGTTCATTACATTCGTCTTCCCTGGGTATAAGCAATTATTAAGAAAAGTTTCCTTTGCTCGTGGGCTCCCGTTCCTTTTTTTTTCACGTGTTTGGGAGCGTTCTGATTCCTGTTTTGCCTCCTGAGCACACGAACACGCTGCCTTGTGCAGAGATTTCCCAAGAGAATGAGCTCGGTGTCACAGCCGCAGCTGAAGAGGTTGCTGCAGTCCTGGGTTGGAGCAGCAGCTGCATGGTGTAAGCTTAGAGTTTGTGGTGGACTTTTCATAAATTGGCAGCCTTTAATTTTCTGTTTCATTTAAACTTAGGTTTCTTGAGCCAACTGTCTGTGACAAGCCAGAACTGCTGGTTTGTGGGATTTATCCAAGGGACAAGCCTATAGCTCACGTACAGGAAGGTGGTTGTGACATGGGAGGTGTTTTTGTTGCAGTCTCATACACTTGCTCTTGTTATCTGTTCTAGATCTGGTGGGGGGGACCAAGATAACAAACCAAAACGCTGTGCAGTGACCTTGGAGGCTTCTGGAATGTGCTGTTGCTTGCATGTAGTGCCCTCAGAAATGGTGCCACCAAGGCGTGGGGTGATACATCTGCACTGCATGGTGCTGCTGGACCAAGGGCAGTTCAGGCTGTTGTCCTCTTGGAGGAAGCTGTGCAGAGCTCGAATTTTGTAGGCAGGCAGGTGGAGTGTTGCTCATGCTGGGGATGATGATGGTGAACTGTAAGTGTCAGGGTTATCCAAAGCAGCTCTGGCTTTTTATCCTGCTTGTTTATGTTCATTATTCTGTCCCTACCCTGGCGTGTGTGACGAAGACCCATCAGTGGGGATGTGATTCTCATCCCACCCTATACCCTTTATTTGCTTATCCCTAAGGGACTGTTTCTGTTCCTCTCTTAACCCTCTCTATTACCAGTCCTTCATTATCCTTGGCACTCTCATTCTCTTCCTCCACTCTCCTTCATACAAGCATTTATCTCTGTGTCTTTCCCTTCTGATGCAGTTTCTAGTGCTTTCTTGACCTTTTTCCAGGTTCTTGTTGAGAATGCCTGTGATGTTGATGTTGTCCAACTGTGGTTGGACAGCTGCATTGGCAGTGGCCGGTCCCCTTTGTCACCCTGCTCATGGGGACTTTATGTCACCCTGCTTGGCCGCCACTCACACATGTGCAGTATGCAGCTTAGAACAGCTGGATGTTAGTCTTGGCTTTCCAAGGCTAAAGTGCTTGAATACTTTTCTGCATCTTCAAAGAATTATGCAGGGAGTGTTTGGAGGCTGGAAGTGCCCTGGTTTTTCAGGTGTGTTTGAAGCTGTGATGGTGTGTCACCCTTCAGAAACAGAGGTTCAAAGGGAAGGAAGCTGAGACTCTAAAATCCCTTTGTCACATGCACCATGACAGTGAATTTCATAATTCTGGTTGAGGACAGAAGGTCTGACTACCCCCAAGCATGCACTGGGGAGGATTGCAGGCAGCCTGCATCAGTCAAGAAGTGTAAACTTTGCCAGGAGCTGACCAGTGAGTGGCCAAGTGTGAGCCTAATGTGTAGTTCATGAACACTCTATACCAGCTATAAAGCTGGGGGTGTCTGTGTGTGATTAGCTGAAGAGCACCACTGCTTAAGTGGAAAAAGAAAATGCTATTGGAACTAATGTTCCTTGTTTTGGATGTGTTTGCTCTTTTCTGCTGTGGATTGCACAGAGGCTGCAGAGTGAGGTCACCCTGTGCTGGACGCCAAGGGGGCTGTGCAAATGAACACAACTACAATGTACTGACTGTGAGCAGCTTCCGACAGAGTTCTTGCCTTCGTGGATGCTGGGCGAGGGCCTTTCCTCTTCTAAGTGACTGATGTTGGCCTGAATAAGCAAGTGTAGGACACCATGTTTCCCTGGGAGGAAGTAAGCAGTGTTTTCTTGAAACAGCACAACCAAAATGAAGTCAAAATGCATCCATGGCAAGCTGAGACTGGGTATGGACTCTGAGACTCTGTGAGTCTGAGGGACTGTTGCAAGTCCTCAGGATATAATTTTGTAGTAGTTCTGCAGGTAGAGGCACAAAGCGAAATGGACATTTGGGGACTTTTTCACTATTGTTTAAAATATCTTGGTTTTTCACACTAAGAACACAGAAGCTTTTCTTAGAAAATGAATGGAGGAATATAGCATTGTGAGCTATAAACTACAGGATGAGTTTATTTTTTCTCTACTTGACTTTGACTCAGCTTTGGATAGTTGGAGATTTCATAGTTTTTGTTCACAAACTGTTTTTTTTTTCCCCTCCAGACTGAAGTTTGAGGTCATGTGTCTGTTCTCTCTCCCGGTCTAATTTACCCTGGTTAACTTTTGTTTCTGCCTGCTTTTAGCTCCAGCCTTTCCCACAATAGAGAAATGGTCTCGGTTACTGACTCTTGTCCCCTTGGAAGCACTCTGGGCACGTCTAAGTGAGTGACACCTGGGCACACAAGCTATGAGGAGAACTAAGCCCTGGGACTCTTTTCTGTGAAGGAAATAAGAACAGCACCAAACCAGGGTAGGCAAGTGATCTTAAAGTCTCTGCATTAGCTTTCTCTGGTGGTAAAATGACGCATTAATCTGTGCTGAGGCTTATCAAGAGTGGCTTATCAGCACAGTACATGTCACGCACATAAACAGCAGGATCTCCACCTGTCCAGTCCTCCAGCTGTTCTCTCTACAGCTCCAACTGTAGCAGGTATTCCCTGGAATCTGTGTCTTTGTGCCATCTGTGTTGTAAGTAGACCAGGTCAGCAGCAATGCAGCTCAGCTGGGAGAGGGAGTTTCCCACTGGAGCTGGGTTGGGAGAGCTCTTGGCTGCTCATGTTGCTGGTTGAAAGCAGGGAAGTTACTACAGTGTGTCTTAGGGTCTTGTGCACCTTTCCTGGGGGTGGAATGTGCCTCTCCCACTGTGCAGTTGCAGCCTGTGAGAGCCCTAAGCACTGAAGGTAAAGTGCAGAATGACAAAATCCTGAAAGTAGGGACTGCTGATGTGTCCTGAGGCAGGGACTGAACCCTGTGTATCCTCCAGTTAAGGAGGCAGCCCAACAGGAGCTGTACTGACCTGCTGCTCTTTCTACCCATACCTTTCCTGCCCTAGGCCTCTCTAGAACTGAGTGTTACCATTTGGAATCTTATAATTTGCCCCCATTTCAAATAATAGGCATCTGTAAGTTTTATTCCAGATTGTATGTAGCAATTCTAACTAAACTTATCAATTCCTGGTAGAACCTGAGATGATTATGCGGGGTTAACATCAAGGACTGAAGTACTGTAAGTGCTGTTGAAATTCTAATCAGTTGTTATGAAATTACTGATTGACTGAAGGAAACATTCTCATCCAATTCCTAAAAAGAGGGAACACGGGACAAGGAGCAGCACTGGCTCAGGAAATAAAAGTACAAACAAATCAAACTATTTTCTAAAGCACTTTTCTGCAAAAAGGAGAATG
Organism: Parus major; assembly: GCF_001522545.3. NCBI lineage: Eukaryota > Metazoa > Chordata > Aves > Passeriformes > Paridae > Parus > Parus major. The sequence continues at coordinate 476,951 of NC_031797.1, read as the reverse complement.
CACCAAGCTTGTGCAGTCTTGGCATGAACAGGGATTTCTTTGTTTGAAGCTTTGCAAGCTTTAGTCCTGTTTCAGCTGAAAGCTTTTTGGGGTTAGATTTGAGAGTGGTGGGAGGGGAAAGGTAAACTTCAATTCTACACTGTTTTCAATTTATTTCCTCCCAGTTTTTTCTTGTACTTCTCTGCAGACAAATAAGACAAGGCCTGTGTCCAGAAGAACTAGAAATGCAGCCTAAGCAAAACATTGCAAATTGAACTGAGAGTTTTGCAGCACAGATACCAGTTGTGAAGTTTCACTTGAGGATTGAGGAGGGAATCTGTAGCAGTAAGGAGTGAGCAGAAGGGAGACACTGGTGTAGTTGGCTGGGGTCACTGAGTCCTCTCTGGCTGACCATGGGGATGCTCTCAGTTGGTGTCTGCTCTGGAGCTCTCCAGAGCAGGGTGGTGAGTCACAGGCTGCCTTTGGTGGTGCCTTTGCTGGAAAACTCCTTGAAAGCTGAATGTCCTGAAGAGATTTGTGATACAGCTGGGTTGAAAAATATAAATAGTCAAGTTAAATTCCAGATCAAATGTCTCCTGGGAGCTGAGTGTGCTGCCTAGTTTCATGCAGTGGTTGCACACTGGCTGCACTGCTCTGAGCAATCAGGGCAAGCAGGACTGCTGTGAGCTGTGTTGGTGGTTTGTTCCATCTCCACTTCACCTCCAAGCACAGCATTGTTACTTGTATAGCAGTGTAAATGATGCTTTATAAACCAAGAAGGAAAACTGGAGAGAGTGCAGGTTCTTTCTGACCTGGGCTTCCCAACCTGTGTTGCATTCCCAAATAATGTGTTGCATCTTCCCGAGTCGTGCCCTTCGAGGGATGACCAGTTCTGTGGCGTGTGGGTGCTGCTGTCTTGATCTGGTGCATGTGTTACTGCTACACTAAAATTCTGTTTCCTGAGGTATTACACACAGCTGGAAAATCCATTTGTTCTGAACAAACTGCAACTGCCTGGCAAGTGACTGTGAACGACTGGGGAGTATTTGAGCTTTGACCTTACTGCAGAGGCTCTGTTTAAAGAGGATCTCACTGAAGCAATAGAGCTGGGAAGCAGAAGTGTCTGCTGCTGGTGTTTTGTAAAGAGGTGGGTACAGAGAGGTGTGAGAGGCCACACAGCTCTGGTCCCTTCAGCAAGGCAGGGCTGTGCTTGTGTCTGGTGGGCTGGCTGTTGTCCCCAGTGATGGGTAGCACTCTGCCAGAATTGTTTTGTAGGCATGATATTATGTTTTTTTTTTCACCCTGGTTCATGGTTTCAGTTTCAAGTCTTTCTAATGCATCTTTCCTTCCCTAGAAAAAGTGATAAAATGCAGAGGGAGGTGAGTACAGAGACTGTGTAGTTGCATTATATAGTGAGTTGTGCTGCTTTTCACTTCTAAAAGCTGATGTTTTTTGAATCCTCAGAGGAGTTGCAGGTGTTCCTCGTGCCCCAGCTGGTTTTTGGTTGTTCCCATATGAAACTTGTTGTTAAAATGACTGAATTTTGATTGGCAACACCCTCTGCAAAGAATTTTGTTCTAATGTTGCAATTCGTTTTTCCAGATGTTGGTAATTAAAGTGCAGTAAACTTTTCTTTCATATGGCCTTGTGGCAGATAGCAAGTCTTGAAAGATCTGAGATAACTTTGTTCATTTTGGGATTCCAGCTGTAACATACAGCCTAATTGTTCCCAAGCATAGCAAGAAAAAAAATCATCCTTTAGGCTTCTTCTTTTTGTACTGATTTTTTTTTCTCAACATTTGAGCTTGAACCTTTTGAATATTTTTGAATATTGAGTAACTTTATTAGGCAATGAAGAAAGCTTGTTTGAAACACAGTGAGTGAACAACATGATTGGTACCCTGAAATCCAGGGAGCCCTGCTGTGTCCCAGCTCTTCTGTGTCCACATGAGACCCACGCCTTTGGCCTTGATAAAAGTTAGGGTTCTTACCTGCTGGAACTTCCACCAAGCTCCACAGGAGCTGTGCCACAGGAGCTTCATCTTTGCCAGCCAATAATTTTCCATTGCTTCAAGACATGGAGATGAAGCGAAATTACTGCAGATGTTGATCCAATATGCTGAAGTTTTGAAGAGGAGGGATGTGTGTGGATGCTGACTTTGGAAAACAGTAATTATTGATCACCAAGGCTTGCTGCAGCATTTTTCTACCAATGGGGAACAGCAGTCAGATCCTGGTAATGTATCTTCTTGAAAAAAATGGAAGTGGAAGACTGTATCTGTGTCTGCAAACCCATTTGCCATAATCTAAATAATCAAGACTTCTGAGATCTTCTAGAATATATCTAAGTAGTTTCTTGGTTTAGTGAAGTTATGATTGTTTGTCCCCAGCAGCAGCCAGGAGTGAAACCTTGAGTTACCAGTGACAGCCACTGAGCTGTGTTTGGAATGGTGGAGAGGCAGCCCAGCCAAGTCTGGCTGTGGTCATGTACAAATGTGACAAACACAAGAGTCCGGAAAGACTGTGTCCTCTAAGCTTCTGACCACCTCCTAGGTGTTACAGGGTTAAACTTGGAGCATGTATTTTTAAACTCAGCCCCAGGAATGAGTCAGGTGAGTCTCTGGAGTCAGCCCAAAGCTTTTGCTGTTAAAGGTGTAGGAGGAGTTTCCTGGTGTGAAGCTTTATCAGAAGATTCACAGTCTCCCAGAATGTTGTGTCTTGCTTATTTTTTTCCCTTGTTTTTTGGGTTTGTTTTGAGCCCAGGGTCAGGGCTGCCCCTGGCTCTGATCACAGCATTGCTCCACTGGCATCCTCTGGGGAACAAGTTATGGCTGCAGTTATTACAGCATCTCCTTTAGTTGCAATTGCCAACCAAATGTTGCAGGTGGGGCAGGAAATAGAGCAGCTCCTGGAGAGTGAAATGCTTTCCCATGTATTATTTACCACATTTTAAAATGTTTTAGAAGCTGTTGCATGGCATCAGATCTTATTTTGAATGTTGAGGTACATGCCATAAAATGCTGTGTCACTTTTCTCGCTGAACAGAGATCCTTGCACCCTGACTTTAGGGCCGTTGTGTTCAGGTGACTTCTGAGCATAGGACTAATGAGATTGCTTCCCCAGCCCTGAGCAATGGGAAGAATTGCTGATGGCTCAGTTGTGGGCAGATCCTGTGCTGGCTTTTTGGGTACTTTTAAGGTGTTAGATAGCCAGCCTGCAGGGTAACTTTGAGGAGTCAGATGATGTATAAAATCATGTATTCTTAATAAAGAATAAAATAATACTGTGGTTTTCAACCCTCAGCAGAAAGTACATTTAAAGAAACAAAACTGATAACAAAGCCCTACGCAGTTTGGGACTGGTTCTTGGGGGTGGGTTTTGGGGTTTTTTTGGGGTTTTTTTGGTTGGTTTTTTTTGGCTTTGGTATTTTTTTCTCTTTAGATTAATTCACTTATACAACCTTTTAACAGTAGCAGGGAGCACTTCAGGCCACTCCTTGCATCCCATCTATGTGTATTTCTGTGGAAGTGTCTGAAGCATGTGATCACTTGGGTGTGAGGGTCTAGAGGCCAGATGTAGGAACGGGGGTACTCTACCAGTAACCCAGAGTACACGGCTGCAGATACACCAGTGAGGCCGGTGCCTCAGTAGGCAGAAGTAGTGCTGGAGGATGTGTTGCACACCTGAGATTGAACCTGGGCCATGGAAGTTGTGCATTAGCTGTATGAGATGGGGTGTGTGGGAGCAGGTGCTTAGATGTGTAAAGCAACCAATTCTTTGTATGGTCTCTCTTCAGATGGAGAGAGATGTTCAGATGTTCAGTTGTAGAGCCCAGGATTTGGGAAATTTAGTTTTAGTGGTGAAAAGGAAAGCACTGATGTTTGGAAATGCCCTTTAGCAGCTGAAAACCTTCAGTTCACTGGTGACATTTGCAGGATCATATGATTAGAAAACTCAGTGTCTGTGTCCAAAGTGGCTAAAAGGGCTTTGGAAAGCAGGCTGGGAAGCCTTGCACCCAGGCTCAAACATCAGCTCATGTGAGCAGGGGTCAGAGCTCTGATCTGCCATGAGTGAGTGGGTTACCTGCTAAAAATACAAAAAGTCCTTGTGTACAGATGGATGGGTTATGTTGGCTATACAACTTGTTTATTTCTGGTGACACCATGGGAGAGGTGCCAGGTCTCAGTTACAGAAATCAGGGAAATTAGTTGCTCAGTGAGAGGAACGGACTCAGCCATTGGCAGCCTCATGTGTTGGGTTTTTTCTTGGTGAAGATGTCCCAGGGAAGCCAGTCTATTCAGGAGCTGGTGCTTACATGCTGCACCCAAAGCAGGTGGAGCTGGTTCTAATTCCAGTTTGCTCTGGATCCTGTCAAAGCTGCAGGATTGCTCCAAGGCTTTAGACTGGTTGGGATATTAATTAGTGGACAGCAGCATGGCAGAGCCATGACCTGCGCCTGACAGTCCCCATTACTGCCATTATTTGACTGAAGCCTTTCCTGTTGTCTTTGTCATCTTGACTGTTTTTCCCTTTGTGGCTTTGATCTAGGTGTTCATCTGGCATGCTGTGGTTCCCCTGTCAGGGAGAAATAACTGTTTTGTCCATCTTCAAAGTCTAAATATGGAGAGCAGATCTGGGGGACCCTTTAGCTCCTTGACTTCTGCTTAATTCTGCTGTGTACATCTCCTGTGTGGAGAGCACTCTTCCGATCTGATCTCTGCAGACTTTTGAGGAAGTTTTTCCTGCCTCATTCCCCATTGGATGATAGAAACTGGAGTACATATCTCATTGCAGTGTGTGAGGACTGACCAGGGGGAGTATCTTGCAGATACTTAATGTTTCACTTAAGCCATGGAGCAGGATCCTGCACCAGCACTCTGGTCTCTGCCTTGGAGCAGTGACAGAGCACGAACTGATTTTTGAGGAACTGGCTAATTTTGCTGAATGTGTTTGAGTTTTGGAATTCTAGTGTAGAATTTGCTCTTCTGAGACAGCTTTCCACAATCAGGATTTGGATTTTTTTCAGTTTGAATAATTATCTACAAACTCAGCCCTTTATGTTCTGGATCTGCTCAGAAGCTGAGGATGCAAAATATTGGTGAGAAGAGACTTTGGGTTTATTTGCTCATGTCTAGCTGTGGCAGCAGAGGGAATGTTGATAATAAACCTAGTGTCTATGAGACTTTTTTAAAAAATGTGGACCAGAAATGTATCCCCAAGGAATGGTCTCAGGAAACACAGGTACCTAGAAAAAGAACAGTGCTTCAACAACAGTTGTCAGCCAAACAGTGGTTCAAACCAGCTGTTTAAGTCGTGTTTCTCACCCTGGGATTTTGATGTTTCTGCTGTAAATGGAGCAGGGGAAGGAGCTGGAACACAAATCTGATGATGAGTGGCTGAGGGTTCTGGGTGTTCAAAAAAGGAGGTTCAAGGGGGACCTTCTTGCTCACTAAAACTCCCTGAGAGTTCAGACAGATGGGGGTCAGTCACTTCTCCCAGGTATCGAGTGACAGAAAGAGAGGAAACAACCTCAAGTTGTACTGGGGAGGTTTAGGTTGAAAAAAATTCCTTCATGGAATGGGTGGTCAGGTACCAGGGCATCAGTGGAGTCACCATCCCTGCAGGGATTTAAAAGCTGTGTGGCACTTGGGGACATGAGTAAGTTGACTTGACAGTGCTGGGGGAGCAGTTGGACTAGATGATTTCAAAGGCTGTTTCCAACCTGAATGATTCTGTGAACACTGGGTTTGGGTTGGATGAGCTGTTGACAATTGTGAGAGAAGGCTGTGTGTTGATGAGCTGATCCTTCAGGGATCAGGAAAGGGAATGACTTGGCTGTACACCATGGTTCATGTTCCACTGGGTATGGACTGGGAATCGAGTGCACTGCAGATGTTGTCTTTGGATTTCACTTACTTTTTTACTAACCATGAAAATCTTGCTGCTTTTCTTCATATTTACTGAATGGCATGAGTCAGATATTAAAGCAGTGACTTCAGGTTCCACACTGGGCTGAACCCTGACAAGAAAATGCCAAATAACTCGTAACAGAAACCTGGCCATTCCCTTCCAGCCCGAGCAGGACCCTCGGGCAAGGCCATGGGGCTGTGTCTGTCAGATGTGGAAAGCAAAGCACCTCAGTATAAATACTCCCAAGACATAGTCAGTTTTATTCCAGTATACAGAATATGAAGTATACAGAATATACAGTATACAGAGAATGGACTTTTTCTGCTGGACCTGAAAATAAACAACATTTTGGCTGAACAAATGGAACTGACCTTTTTATTGAAAGCATATAACTTCTCATGCTTGTTTCAGTAAGAGGTTGTTAATTTTAAATAACTCCTTAACTTGCAGAACAGCCAACTTTAGTAATTCAAATAGCATTTATCATCTTACTTTTCCTCCTTGAAGTTGGAGAGTTTGTAGCCTTTTTTTTTTTTTTTTTTGAGGAGGAGAAATAAGAAAAGTAGCTCTGTGTTCTTTGCACATGTGGAGAGAGAGGCTGAGTCTATGAAGTTAATTTTTAAGTTGATGAAAAGATTCATGTTTGTTTTGAAGAGGATTGACCTGCCCACAAGCTCAAGCCTATTCCTGCTCAGATGCAAAGGAAGGATTACAAATAATTATCAAGAGCATCTTAAAAAAAGAGATTAGAAAGTCTTATATTAGAAATTAGAAACTGTTCTGTAAAGTGAGGGGATGATACCAATCCAGTTCTGATAGACCAGTGAAGGGCTCTCTCCCTCTTGAATGCATGTACATGAAGGAATCTATTGTGACAGATGAAGCCCTTGGTTGTGTGAATTGCTTAATTTCCAAGACATGAAAAAGCACTTGTGCTTACCCCAATTAGTGTTTTCAGGGCTTCAAGGATCATGTTCTTGTACAGGCTTTTTGGGTCTTTTTTGGTCTGTAGTGTGCCCAAGCCTCCAACCAGGATCAAGCCCTTATTTTCTTTAGTTATTTTAGTTAGATTTTGGCTTAGTTGAACCTGTCAGAACTGCAGTTTCATGGGAATGTTTGACTCCCATTGTGCTCAGAGATCTCAAAACAAAAAAAGCCTTTCCTTGGATGGGATGGTGAGGGTTTGTTTGCCTGCTTCTTCCTCCAGGAGGCAAATATTGCAGATTCTCCCCATTCCCCCCAAATTTAACAAACCTAATTGTTTTCATAGATCTTATTTGGGATCATGGTTAATTTATTTCCTTTTATTCCTCTCCTTTTTTCCTTTTCATTGCTTTCATTTGAACTTCTTTTATGGATTTATTTCATCTTGAAGTCCAGCCACCAGGATGAGGCAGCATTCCAGCTCTGATCGCAGCAGTGCTGGCACACAGGGATTACTGTGCAGGCCTTACATAAGGCAGTCCTGTTTACAGACACAGGGATTTTGGTTTTACCAGCAGTACAGTGTTGTTGGATTGTGTCCGGTGTGACTCACTGTAACCTCAGCTCTTTATTTATGCACAGCTGCCTCTCAGGGACCAGGCTAAAGGGGACTGGCAAAACCAGGATTTTTCTAAATCTGCAGAGCATACCTGATTTTGGGGATGAGATATCCCCTGCCAGGGAGGAACGTGGCTGTTTCTGGCAGCTTGGGTGAGCTGCTGCCTTACCTCAAAGGCAGAGAGCTCTCATGTCCACATGTGGCTTATTAAAGCCACCCCTGATTTGCTGTGTTGGACTTTTCTCTGCATCTTCTCTCAGATTCTTGCATTTTCTGTTCTGTGCCTTCTCTTTGCTGGATAAATGTTGAAAATGTGCTGGTGCGCTTTGCTGTTTGCAAGTGGCTCTTGTAAAAGTCATGATTGGTCTGGGCAGTTGAAAGGGAAAGGAGGCAGGCTAGACTGCTGCCCTTCACAGGGAGGATTTCTGGTGGTTTTGGGAGGTTCATATCCACCCATTCACTGTTGGGATGTGGATATAGAATGGGAGCGTGTGCATTTCTTTAATGGAATAAAGAGGAAAAAGATCAAAGATGGGATGGGGGAGCCTTTTGGACCTGGTTTTTCAAGTGCTCAGAAATCTCCGGAAGGCAGCTGAGAAAGGCCTCCTGAACTCAGCCACATAAAGTAGTTGAGGTGCTCTGTTCAGGTGAAACTTTGCTGTATTTATGGAGAGTATAAATGTAAGTTTTCAGGATGGCTCTAGCCAGAACAGCACAGGCCCATGGGGCTTCTGGTTGTCTTCTCCATCTCTGTGACAGCACATTCAGTTTGAAAGGCTTCATTAGGTTAAAGGGTGGTTACCAGGAATTCTCTCTGGAAAAGGCAAATTTGCAATTCTGATGGTAACTTACGTAAGTAGAACACTTGGAGCCTTTATTTTATGGTAAGGTAGCCTCACAAAGCCTGTTAAAGGGGACAGAAGACTCCCAAAACGTGTGTATGTTGGGACCCTGGGGTGCTGCTAGTGCGAGTGGGGCTGGAGGATCGTGAGGGGCTGATCTCAGGGTTCTGACTGCGGTGCTGTTCCTGCAGGTCTCCCAGGTGCCGGGCCCGGGACAGAGGGGCCCAGAGCTGCCATGACGACAGGCGACTGCTGCCACCTCCCTGGCTCCCTCTGCGACTGTCCGGGAAGTGCTGCCCTCTCCAAGTCGGTGGAGGACTCGGACATCGGCCGCCCTCAGTACATCACACAGGTCACCGCCAAGGACGGGCGGCTCCTCTCCACAGTGATCAAGGCGCTGGGCGCCCAGAGGTGAGGCTGCTGCAGGGACAGGGCTTGGAGCTGCAGCTGGGCTCTTCCCCTGTTTTGGTGGCTCAGGGGTACAGGGAGACATTAGAGTCTTGTTTTGTGGAGGAGTTTGCCAGGGCTCTGAGTGTGAGTCCTCACGAGCTGGCCGCTCCCAGGCCCGTGCCCTGCTGGGCTCCCGCTGTCCTGTGCGCTGGGGGCCAGGGGCTGGCGGGCTCTTGGAAGCCCCAGAGCTGCAGCTGCTGGCACAGCCTCGGGGGTGGCAGTGAAGGTGGGCCCATGCTTGCAGGGCACTGTGCTGTTCATGGAGACATTTGAAGGGCTGGAAGGGGGAGCACAGCCCTTGTTCCAGGAATGTCCGTGGAGTAAAGGCGTGCTATTGATCTTCAGCCGCAGGGAGGGGAGGGTGTTTGTGTTGCAGGAACTACAGCATCCAGCTATTGCTAGAGGGGACACGTGGCAGATTCCCTGGCTCAGACTCCTCCTGGTGTGATTTCTTGTCATTTATTTTCAGCAGTTTCCAGAGCAGAGGACATTTTGTGGCGTATTTCAGTCCAGCTATTGAGAGCTGTCACATTTTGTGTCCATAAATCCTGTCAGAACAGCTGTTATTTTTTTCAATGGGTTTGGTCAAACATTTATGTGACATGAAAGCAGTGATTGCAGGCATGGGATGCAGGGAAGCTGGATGAGAATAAGGGTGAACATAATTGCTGCATCCAGCAAACCTGGAGCAAGTCAATAAATATGTGGAAGTAACTGGGATTGCCCTCTGGCAGTAGATAGTCTGGGTGAGAAGTTGTTTAACCCTTTAGAACTTATGGGGGTGTAATAATTGTGTGGGAAAACTGCCTGTAAACAGGTTTAAAAACCTCAAGAGGATTCCTTATGTTCCTACATGGACACCAGTTTGTTTCTTTTGGTGATGGGTTTCAGTGTCTTCATTGTCACCAGCACTTAGCTCAGCATAGCCAGGAGCATGTGACTGCACTGGAATGTTGAATTACTGATATGGTGTCTTCAGCTGTGTCTGAGTGTGTATCACGTGGGAGTGGCCCCCACCCAGGGGAGGGAAGGAAGGAAGGAAAATGAAGTCTGATAAGAATTTTTTTTCACACACTGTCAGCAAATTTTTTCATTTTGGATTGTTTCTTGGTAGCCAAGGTTATAGTAATGCTCTGGAAATATGAAACTTCTCAAACAGGAAGAGAACGGATGAAATATCTTACAGATGCTTTTCTTAGGAAATGCAGATGCTTAGAGCACTGGAGGCTCTCTGTGTCACTAGGGTTCTGTGTACGGGCTGTTCTGGTACAGCATTTTATGTCAATAAATGTTACAGAATCATCAAATAATTTGAATTGGAACAAAATTCTGTAGCATGCCTGCTCCAGCCTCCTTTTAGAGCAAGCCTGCTCAGAGTCTTGTTGTCTGATGTAGTTTCCAGGATTTCTGAGGAGGAAGATTCCACCACCTCCCCAGACTCCTGTTGCACCTTTAGCAGGGATTGTCTTGGCTGGAGAAGTCCCCTCAGTAAGAGGCATGCAAAAAGGAGGAGAGAAAATGGGTTAGTGGTTTACCAGTGATGTTTGGCAGAGAGAAGGGAATGGTTTACATTGGGTGTAATTTGCTTCACAGTCCTAAATATGAGTAAAAGTCCAATTGGGATGAAACCAGCTAAATATTGAACTGAAAGGGGTAGAGATCTCCTGTGGCCCACAGAGAGGAATCTTGCTTCTCCTTTAGTGAGCTGACACACGCTTCCTTGCTGGCTCTTCTCTTGCCTTCATGTCCCACTAACCGTTTTCCCCAGTGTGTTCATTTTCCTTCAACTGTGCCTCTCTCTTGCTTTCTGTGCAAACTAATTAAAGTGGCGCTGCTTCTTTTGAAGATTGCTAAGTGCTTGCTCTGACTGTTGTGTTGCAATCCCACAAACTTCTGCAGTCAGGAGGGGTTTTTTGAAGTCAAAATAGCAGTGGAGTGTGAACTATGATATGGGTTCAGTGTGGCTTTTGTTCTGTCAGCGGTATCTAGAAAAAACGTGATACCTGATACTGCTCACCTGGATTTCAAGAGGACCTACAATAGGGTCTTTGAAATAAACCTGGTCCTTTTTCACCTTCTCTCACACCCCCAAATCTGGGCAGCTTTGGATGTAAGAGGAAAACTGTGTGTAAGAAATGGCTCTTTGGAAGTTGGGAAGTAAGATAACTAGTGAGGGCCTGGTTCCCATGGTCCAGGGAAGGCAGTCCTGCCCTGGGCCTCTGCTCTCCAGCATTTTATTCTTAAATGATTTCAGTGATTGATGACTGCTGAAGAGATGAATTGAACTACTGAGAACAGCGAACTTTGGTGTCCAGAGCCATCTAGGGCTTCCCAGGGATCCTCATCATGGGGCTGGTGTATGTCGCACAGGGCTGCTAAGAAACCTGTGCCTTGGGATGCCAGCTGGAATGCTCTATCCCTGTAAGTGCTCCAGGCCAGGTTGGCTGGGACTTTGAGCAAGCTGGTCTAGTGAAAGGTGTAGCACTAATTGTTCACAGTCAGTGGTGCCAGCTGAAGGTGTGAGGAGTATCTTGGAACAGATGGATGTTTTGAGTGTGATGAGCAGCTCAGGCCTCCTGCAGGGAAGGTTTCAAGTGTCTCTGAAAGTGTTTGTTACTTTCTTTGGTGGGTGTCTCTGGGTCTCTGAGATTCTGTAGCTGGAAGCTGTGGCCAAGGAGGTGTAGTTCCTGAAGTACCAAAGCATTTCTGCAGCCACCAAGGCTGAATACTGCAGAGGGTGTGCCCATGGGATGCTGGAAAGCTACTGTGCAGCGATGGGCAGAGGGTTTGTATGCTGGAGACCTTGGTCTGGGTGCCTGCTTGCTGTGAAATTTGTTATGTTCTTGGAGAGATGAACTTCCAGGGTCAGTTCAGTTATGTCTTGACATAATGCTGTTCCTTGTGCAGTTCCTGCTCAGCCTAGGCTGCAGAGCCAAGGTGGGCTGAGGGTGGGTAGGTGTTCTGGTAAATGTGACCTGATTGCCAGCCTCTTGAGTGGCTGCAGGTGGCTGGGGCATACTGTGACTACTGTGGGTCATTTGGCTTTGCTTTGGGCTTCTGGATTTGCATGAGTGCTTCAGACTTGGTATTGGGTCCAGTATTAGCCCTACCCACTGTGAGCAGAACAGAAGACTGTGGAACATGAACTGCAGTTGCTTCTGGGGCCAGGCTGATGTGCCATCTTCTCTTGTTGTTACGGGTCTTCCAGATTTTAAATTATCTAAATTGTCCTGGGCACCTCCATGGTCCCCTGAACTTGTTTCTTGACTGCAGCAGGCTCCTGGCTTGCTGTGCCACGCACTGCCTGCTGTTCATGGGTCTTTCTGGGACTTGGTGGGACCAGACCCTGTGGCTGTGTTGTTCTGCCTGCTCTGACTGTGATTTCATTCTGTTTGTCTCTTGTTCTGCCTCTTTAGTGATGGTCCCATCTGTCGAATCTGTCATGAAGGTGGAAATGGGGAGGGACTGCTTTCCCCATGTGACTGCACAGGAACACTGGGCACCGTGCACAAGAGCTGCCTGGAAAAATGGTTATCCTCCTCCAACACAAGTTACTGTGAGCTCTGCCACACAGAATTTGTTGTAGAAAGAAGACCAAGACCCTTGACAGAGGTACCATTTTCTTTCTGTTTCATTTTTATTTCCATATAATTTGAGAGGAAATGTCTAATTGCCCTATTGTTGTAATTCCTGCTGTCTCCTCCTCCGTGCAGTACCTTTGTACTCACAAAGAAGAGTTTATTTGGAGAGATCAAATCCCTTGTCAGACCAAGGGATGTAGTTGCAAACATGCAGTAGTGGTGTTTGGGGCAGCTCCTACCTGTGACCTGCCCATGTGCCACCTTCCAGTGGCAAGCACTGTGCTTGTGGCTGTGCTTTAATGCCTGAGCATCAAAATGCAGATGTCACAACATGACTGACTGAAATATAAAGTTCTCATAAATATTCTCTTTATTTGCTGCTGATTTTAATCTTATCTCAGTGTTGGATTAGTGCAGCTCTCTTGCATGTGCCTTCCTTCGTCATGTTCTGTTCTGAAAAGTGAGATGTGGTGATACTGTTTGTAAAAGACCTGTCTTCCCATGACTAATATTGATGCGTACTTCAAAGCCTTTAGGCCTTGCTCCTTCTTGCTGCTCTGTGCTCTTCCCAGTTGAAGGAGAAAACAGGACAGGACTCAGCTGGTCATGTTCCTCTCTGTATTGGCCATAGGGAGATCAGTCCATCAGCCTCCCAGAGCTGGAACATACAGCGCAGGCACTGGCTGGTGGGTTGGTTTTTTTAGTTCTGGCAACAAAAGCAGCATGGACCAGGCCATTGTCTTACCTCAGGGTTTGAGTGTACATCCCCGAAAGAGGAATAAGTAAACCAGTGGGGTACAATACAAAAGGCTTAAGGATTTGTTTTAGAAGATTGGTTTAATATGTCTGCAATTGTGTGAGCTCTCCTGTGTCAGCTTGGCTTGGGGTTTCCTTCAACACACTGTGTGACTGGAGAGAAGCGTCACTCTGCAGCTGGGCATTTACAGTTAACAATTCTGGGAGCCCCACATTCCTGCAGTCATCAGCAGTGGGAGGTCTGGGAGCTGATTCTTAGCAATAGACCCCTGTTACCTGTCAGCTGTTGGAGATTTGTTGCTGCCTGCCTACAGAGTGTGTGTGGAGGCAGGGTTATTTCAGATTTGTAGTGGTGACTGCTTTTGTTCACTCTCTCCTTCCCCCTACCCCATCAGTTAGGTCAAAACTGAGTTGCAATTGGAATTCTAAGTTGCTTTTCACATTTCTGTTTCCGTTCCCATCAGTTCCAGAGGTTGCTTCTTTTCTCTTCCCGCCTCCCTCTGGAAGCAGTATTTGTCCCCTCCTCCTTTCCACAGTCTCCAGCTCTTTTTCTCACACTCTCATGTCCTCCTAGTGAACCTTGGAGTGGAGGAGAGTCCTCCAACTGGGGAAGCATTCAAGCTTCAGTTTGCAAAATGGATATTAAGTTTTAATGACTGTTTAACTTACAGCTGACTGTCGTGGACTTGACAGTTCCTAACAGGAGGAGGCTTTAGCCTACAGTGCTAACCCAAACCATGTATCTAGCACAGTAATTTGTATGAGCAGTACCTCAGTGGTTACTGCTGTTGGGGTCTTACTGCTTCTCTCCTAGCTGCTCAAACATATAAATGGCACTTTGGCCAGTATCTCTCAAATGGTTGTTTCAGAGGCTGCAAAACACTGCTTCAAAACATTTAGGAAGGGCTGTGTCTTGGCTTTGAGAACACAGTGCAGGCAAGCCCAGGGGCAGTGATCTTGTTAAGGCTTATGCAGGCCAAGCTGTGAGTACAAGTCTCAGATGTTTTAGCTGAAGAGCTGGGAAAATATTCCTGTCCAGAAACAAACACATGGGAGTGTGTTTAGCCATCTTTCACGATGCTGTGGCATCTCATAACAAGCATAGGCTTAGAAAACAGCACACTGAAATAAGAGCCAGTGTGTATTGGAGCTTTTCCTGTGACACCAACTCTGTGCCTCCATCTGGCATGAGGAGCTTGGTGGGAGAGTGGGACAGAAAAGTCTTGTCTGTACTCCAGTGTGGGTGAATGAGCATTCCAGGATAATCAATTTTAATTCCTGTTGAAATTTGTGAAAAGCCCTTCTGGACTAGAGCCTGTAAGGAGTATGGTAATCAACAAAGAAATTGTGAGTGCTGAGAGGTGATGGGTGGGCAGCATTTAATGAACTCAAACATAGGAGAACTGCCACTGTGATTTCAGAGAGGAATGGTCTCCTTCAGCCATTACTGCCAGCTGGCAAAGGCTTTGGGATTCCAGTGATTTGTTACTTTAGGGACTGTCTGTGAGCAGACTGGAGGGGATTATGTACTCTGTTGTGGTGTCTGCTGGGGAACAGCTTGCCTGAAGTGCCTTAGGCTGGTAAGCACCTGATCAAAAGTCAGCAGGTAGATGGTGGGAGTGATCCCTGCTGCAAAGCAGAGCCTAACATGCAGCTTTCCTTCATGGTACAGCCCCAAAGCAGTTCCCTTGCTAGCAGCTCAGGGCAGTGAGGTTTTCCCTGGCTTGGAAAGCAGCACATAGCCTGGCTTAATACAGCTCATGGCAGCAGGATGCTCTTGCCCCTCTTTAGGCCAGAAGGTTGAAAAGAGGCTGGATTCCAGGCAATGGAGTGTGGTGGGTGCAGTTATCAGCAGTGTGTGCTGGGGCTGCAGCACTCCAGTGTGCTGGGGCCCTGCACAGCACCTTGAGCTCATCAGCCCATGTGCTCTGTGCCTGGCACACCATGGCTGGAGGGCTCCTGCTAGAGCAAAATGGCTCACCTGGCTGGAAAGATCACCTGGTTTTGTTTTATTACTTCCACTGTGCTATAAACGCTCTGATTCTTGCCTGGAGTCTGAGGAAAGTGACCTGGAGTTCAGTTTCTCATTTTCCTTGGGAGCTACTTCAGCCACTCTGAGCTCCTGCACCACTTCAGTCTGTGCTGGGCAGAGGCAATGACAGTGAGTATACTTCATCCTGTGAGATTTGCCGGGGCTTAGAGGTCAACTGACCAAGTGTGACCACTTTGGGAAGCTCTGGCTGGTAGCAAAGGCTCTGCCCTAAGTGCAAAGCCCTTTGGAAGGAGCTGATAACCCCTTGGCCAGCTGGCTGGCACTTTCCACTAATACTCTGCCTGCAGTCTGGTGCAATCTCATCCTCATACCCGGTTGGGCTGCAGCCCTTCACCAAATACTTTTGGGAAGCATCATCTCCAAGTTGTTCATCTTTTTCTGAGAAGAGTGCTGGAGGCTGCTTAGTAATTTAAAAATGTCGCAGTTCCCACAGCTGCCTTATCTGGGAAGTTCTCTGCCTCTTGATTGTGAGGAGGGGTGGGAGTGTTTTGAAACTTTGGGGGAAATGATGTTTGTAATGAGTGTGCTGTTGAGGAGCCCTGCTAATAATCCACTGCTCACCAAGTGAAGCTATGAAATCAAAATAGAAATTAAGAACAGAGGATAAATGGGTGGAGACTAGGACTAGGGATGATGCAGGAGCATGCTGCATGGCAGAAGGGTCTGTTCCATGTATGAAAGGCTATCTAAGCATTCTAGCTCTCTTTCGCTGTCACCTGGCCGCAAGGGAATTTGATAGCATGGTACCTGCTGCTGCTGGCCTCTGAGGAGAAAGCAGCTCTTGCACGAGGTTCTGCCATGTGCTGCCTTTCCAGCCTAGGGAAACTTAGAGCTGCCCATAGTGGCTGTGGCAGTCACTGGTCAGCACAGCTGATCTCTGGGAAGGGACCATCAGCTTCATTAAGAACTGGCTTTGTCCTTGTGTTTTTGAGATCCTGCAGAAGGAGAGGGCCTGAGGCTGATTTTGGGCTGCAGGAGACATTTTGGTGAGTGCTGGGGGTACATGGCCAAGTTGAAATGCTTCTGTGTAAACTTCCTGATTTCTTGGAAGTCAGGAAATGTCATGACCAAAATTGCCTTAGTTTTTAAAAAAACTTCAGGCCTTTTGTCTATCTGTGTTACAGTGTGGTCTTCATTGTCACAGGCTGTGTCTTCCAGAAGCAGTGCACAGATGGAAAATGGTCACTAGCTAACTGTGTTAATCCTTCTGTGTCCCTGCTCACCAAGACCAAACTATTAATTTTCTCATGAGCTTCTCTGGGGTTCTTATTACTGTAACATCCAAGCACTTCACAAACAGTAATTGAATTTTGCATCCCCCTTTACAGAGGAAAGGTGTCAACTTAGTCCAGTATGGACTAAAGATAATTTGTTGATAGAGTTGTTTTTATTTTCTTTAAGCAGCCATTGATTTATGTTGTGGTCTGTTCAGTGTAAAAACAGTAACAATGTGTTGAGCAGTGTGTCTGCTCTCTGAACCTGGAGTGGGGAACTCACCTGAGCCCAGAGCCACCTCTGGTAACCACAGGCTGGCCCATGGGTGTGGGGGAAATGACTCCTGCAGTTCAGCCTAGCTGAGCTATTTTTTAAACGAAGAATCTGGTCAAAAACTAAAAAAAACCCCAAAAACATGAAAGGCTTTTGAAAACTGTCAGGCTGTGAGATTACTGGGCTGAGTGGGGGCATGTTTTTACCACCTGCAGGTGGAGATGGAGAATTGACCTGCAGCCCTGGGTGGAGAGTTTTGTAGCCAGAAGTGCAGGATGCTGCTGCCTTTGCTGTGAGAGGACAGAATGGCTTCTGCTTGGGTCTGAAGTGGTCTCCAGCACAAGACCAGCGTTCTTGAGTGAGGAGCATGTCCCCAGCAGAGAACAAAATGGCCAAGCCTTGGAAGAGGGATAGTTTTCCAATACTTGATTTTCCTATATGATTGTTAATTTAATGGACTTCCATATGTTTACAGGGAAAGTGATCTGACTCTGAGACACTCTAGCCAGCATGGCTGGCATAGTCAAAAAAGGGCAAAATACTTACTGCGTTCCCTGGAAGATTTTGGCATTTGATATTTAAATGAAGTGTTTCAAGTGTAAGTTGCAGCAGACACAGCTTTCCTGGTGGAAGTACTTTCCTCTTTGTTCTAGTAATATCATGCACAGGGAATGCCTAGTTACTGCCCAGGATTCTTCTTCAGGGAGTATCTCTACCTTTGCTGTCCAGAGGATGGTAGATGGAGGAGCACAGGCCTTTGGACCTGAAGGATTGCTGCAGCCTAGACAGCTCTTTCTCCAAGAAAAGCTTTCTCCACAGGTGGTTATACAGTTCTCTAGGCATGACTGAGTTTATTTGTTCTAATGTTTCATGCCTTAAATGTGCCTCAGCCAGACCTTGTTCTTTAAAGTCCTATGTAGTGTATGGAGAGAAGGGAATACCTCTTGTGATCAATTAATTCCTGCCTCCTTAGAAGGCTAAGTTAGGATGTGTCAAGTTGTCTGGAGCAGCCTGCCTCTTCGTGGCTGTAGGAGAACCAGGATAAGTGGTGTTGCAGGCAACTTGTGTACGAGTCAAAATATTGTCTCCCTTACTTCTGTCCTTAATGTTCTCCCTTCCACATAAACTCTTCTCTTTGGTCTGGGGCAAAATCCATCACAAACCTATTTTCTGTTGCAAAGTAGTCTTCCTGCTGGAGATACTTTGTCCTTTGGTATTTCAGGAAGAACTGCATGGATGGAGGCGTTTGGGAGTGTTTTGGATGTGTTGTGTATTTCCAGAAAGCTTTACCAAGGGTGACAGTGGGGCTGTGTTTCTAGAGCCACAAGCCCTTCTGCACACCTCCTGGCCTTCTCCCTGGCTGCAGCTCACTGCCCACAGAGAGGGAGGTGGGTGTGTGCCTTAGTCTGTATTGGTGTACCTGAGTGCACTCCTGCCCGTTTTTATTTTCCCAGGTTACCAGCAAAAGTATTTCCTTTCCATGGCTGCCATGTTTTGTATGTTTTGTTGTGGCACCCATCCTCTCATTTCTCTCTTCAGTTCATTAACTGCTTGTATAGTGTTTTAGCTTCAAGGTAGTGTTAATTTTGTCCCCTCTGAATGATTCTCAGTGAGCTGAAGAGAAGCACCACCTTGGCAGGCTAAAGACTCCTGTTTGGGCCATCTGCCCCTGCTGTGAGCCAGCTTTGATTTCAGAGGGTCAAGTCTGTGCAGACCAGCGCAGGTCTCTGCGGAAATGTCCTGGGCTTGCAGGTCAGGCAGGTGTCAGAGCAGCAGCTGTTTAGTCCCAGCAAAGATCACTCCATACTCTAGAGGAAGGGTGTATTTTTGTTCACACATCATGTAAATACCAGGGAGAGGAGCCAGGAGGTTTCAGGTCTCTGCTCTGAGAGAGGACACAAACTGCAGAGACCAAAGGCTGTGGCTTTGCTGAAATTACTGGGAAGTTGAAAATGAAAACACCCTCATAGTGGAAGCTAACAAGTATAATGCAGGACTTGATCATAATGCTTCTGCAAGCATTTAGTACCTTTGCTAAGGCAAAACTCACTTAAGACATCTCACTAATTCAAAAAAAGATTTCTCTAGTGAATCAGTCATTGTTGGAGCAGTCCAGCCACACCTTCTATTTCCCTGTTTCTGTCCTTGCAAGCAAATCTTGTCAGGGAGTCCCAAGAAAATTCTGCTTCCATGTCTTTAGTGCTGATGTTTTCTATCAATGTGTGTTTTAACAGCTTAATTTATAAATGGGCTGCTTTAGTGATTCTGGTGTGCTCCTGTGCCTCCTCAAAACAGCTCCTCCTTCCAAGGGGCTGTGGTGTTCAGGAACCTGACAGTTTTTTGCTCCTACTGTTTTTCTTGGAGTTTATGGTGCAATTTTTATTAAAGATGATTACTTTTCAGTGATTGCTAATACTTTTGATTTGCTCAAACTGGATATTTTTTGTGAGTGGATTTTTTTTTTGTCTCTTGAAAGTACAACTTTCAAACACAATGTCACATGCAACAAAATGTCTTTGAAATTCTCTGAGGAGCTGCTTAACTGCGGGTCACACTAGAGTAGGGGACACCTCCCATGGGTCTATCATGTGAAGTCCTTCTGCTTCGTCTCCTGAGTCTCCTGCACCTCTGTGGCTGTGGGAAGCACTGCAGAGATGTCCCTGGAGATGCTGGTCACAGGTCCACCATGAGATCCTCTTGGTGCTTCTCTGTGCAGTCCTGGACACTGCTCTGCATAAAGCAATGGTCTGTTTGGGGCCAAAATGAGAAATACTTCACCCCTGCACTCCTGGTACTCACCAGCACTAGTCTTCCTTACCTGTCCATCTTTACCACTTTGTCCAGCCCTGGCTGTGGCTGTGCTGTGCTCATCCAGAAGACCAGTGAGCTTTCTCTGAGGTACAGCTGCTGGCAGTGCTGTGATCCTGTATTGGCTTGTGTTGTGTTGTGGCATTTGCCATGGTTCCACCAGCTATGGAAGCACATGCTGCTCTGGAGGAAACTGTCTCAGTGACCTGCAGCACTGCTTGGGTCTGTTCTCTCCTGTCCGTCATTTCTAATGCTCCTGAATCTCTTGGGGCAGCTCAGAGCCCTGTATTTCCTAGCAGCTGAGGCTGTAGGGAAAGCTTTCATGCCCATACAAGGAGAGATTTGGTTTGTAGAGGTTTTTGGAGCATTGGTAGTTGTGGAAAGGAGGATGAGGAGGGGGAGCTTTGTGCTGCAGCATTTAACTACTTGCAGGGCTAGGGGCATTTCTGGGTCTTGGCTTCCTGAATTCTGGGTACTCTGTCAGAAAATATCCCTTCCCACCTTGGTGAAGGAAATAGGACCATACTGCTAGGGCTGCCTATGGAGCTTGATGGCCTGCAGAAAGGTTTTGGTGCAGGCCCAGAGAAGGGATGTGAGAGTTGGTCATCTGAAGTTGCTCATCTGTATTTTTTTGATTCAGCACATTTCTCAGGACAGGGACAGGGCTAATAGTGCTGTTGTGACCAAGTTTATGTAGTTTTTTTCTGGCTTTTATAGTCAGGCACCATGTCAGCAGTGGAAGGAAAATCAACAGGCACCTGAGAAGCCATAGGGTAATTGCTTGGTGGGCAGAAAGCATGTGGGATGTTTTGTAATGCAGCTAAATATTTTTGTGGTGCTATGGCTTGACAACATGCTGTAGCAGTGAAACACATAGGGAACTCTGGCAGGGTCAGCTGCTGAGACTGGCAAGTCACACTGGTTCTGACTCAGGCCCACTAGAGCGAGTGGTCCAGGTGCATGGCAGGGAGAGATATGAGCATGTGCTGGCTGGAGAGTGCTGGTCCCTCCAGTGCTGCATGGGGTGTGCTTGTGAAATGGGCTGACACCGCATGGCCGTGGACACACCACGTTACAGCCATGCCAGGGTAAGTCAGCTGTAAGAATCAATGAAAGCTAATTTTTAAAACACCCATTTACAAGCCCCCAGACAGACTGCAAGGTGCTGAGTACTGCTGGGAGAGTCCCTCTTCTGTCCACTCCCCTAGGTGCCAAGGGGCAGAGTACAGCCCAGCTTTGAGATATTTGGAGCAGCAGGTGCTGGGATGGACAGGCTGAGAGACTGTTTTGATATGCTTTGAGTTCTGCTTTTGGCTTCCAGAGGAAGCCAAAATGATGATGTCCTGGTGCCTTTTACTGCCTACTCCCCTCCTGCCTTCCATCACCTGGGCTTACCAATCTTCATGGCTTCACGGGCACTGCAGCACCCAAAGCTCAGCTTCTCATCATCCCATAGCCCTGGTGTGGCTCTAAGAAATGAGCTCCCTTCCACAACCCTGCTGATCCCAGTATCTGGAAAAGCCTCAGGATTGTGCTGGAGGACAAAGAAGTATGGTTGTACCCAGAATTCTGTCACACAAGCAGAGAGAAGTTGTTTCAAGCAGGATCTAGGACTCAGCTCATAGCCCAGTTGGCAGCAAGTAGCCACCTCTGCCTCTTTCCTTTCAGTCTCAGACATTATTGCAGTGTGGAAGCTGCTGTAAGAAGACCAACTTGTGCTTTTGTTGTTTTCCCATGCTTACTTGTTAGTTTTCCCTAGAAAAAATGTCTAGTCTTCCTGACTACTTTATGGATTGTTTGCAAAATTTATTTCAAGTCCCATACACACCAGTGTGTTGCTGTCCCAGAAATTCTGCACCCTTAGAGTGGCTTATTGTGTTCTATTTTGTTACTGTGTCAGTCCATATTGGCTAAGTAAATCAACTACTTCAAAAGGAAATTAATTTGCTTCCTGCCTTTGTATGTTTGTCTCCCATCTTGGGGAGGAGGAAGGAGTTTCAAAAGTCACAAGGAATATAAATAAAGATGTAGTAAAATACCTATCTGCCTGAGCTTCAAAAAATGCTCAAAAGTGCCCCAGTATGTCCTGTTGCAGTGAATGGGGTGCTCTGGGCTTGCTGCTAGAGGGAACTTGGTCCATATGGGGTCATTTGACACTCTTCTGAGTGCTGTGTCACTAGACAGCCGTGTCCTGCTTGGACTGGGGAGAGCCTGGCACGTGGCTGGGTTTGAGTGCTGAGGCTGCCCAGGAGGTGCTGTGTATGGGAGCAGCTTTCCTGTGCCAGTGAGTTGCTGTCCACCCTCACTTCCTCCCAGGACTGCTCAGACTGCATGTGTGGTCTTTATTATCCTCATGCAGCTCATCACACTGATTCCTCTGCAGAGCCATACAAGGGGGGGACCTGCAGGTCTGCCTCCCTTTTCCCAGCTCCTGTCCAAATAACAGTTCTGCCTGCTCTGAAAGCTGCCAGGTGGAGAAGGACCTGGTAGTGCTGGTCAGCAGTGGCTGCACACAAGCCAATGGCCAAGGAGGCCAATGACACCTGATCTATACAAGGCATACTGTGGCCAGCAGGACCAAGGCTGTGACCATCTCCCTGTGGTGGGCACTGGTGAGGCCCCACCTCAAATCCTGGGGTGGCTCCTTAGTCCAAGAAAGACACTGAGGCACTGGAGTGTGTCCAGAGAAGGGCAACAGCTGGGGAGGGGTCTGGAACACCAGGAGCAGCTGTGGGGGTTCAGCCTGGAGGAGGCTCAGAGGGAGCCTTCTGGCTCTGCACAGCTCCCTGACAGGAAAATGCAGCCAAGTGGGGGTCAGGCTCTGCTCCCAGGGAACAAGGGACAGGATGAGAGGAAAAGGCCTCGAGGTGTCCCAGGAGAGGTTTAGGTTGGGTATTGGGAAAATTTCTTCATCAAAAGGGTTGTCAGGCATTGGAACAGGCTGCCAGGACAGTCATGGAGCCACCATCCCTTGAAATGTTCAAAAAATGTGTGGATGACTTTGAGGGCATGGTTTGGAGGTGGTTCTGGGTTGATGGTTGGACTTGATGACCTTGAAAGTCTTTTCCAGTCTTAATGATTCTGTGGTTCTTTGAGATTTTCTTCTGGCTGACTGCCCATCAATTCATGCTCCCAAATGGATTTAGAATCAATGAAAGTTCCTTGACTGTTACCACAGACAGCAAGTGTTCAGATGATTCAGGTCACATCCCTAAAATACTGTGGGTATGAGTCCTCCCAGCTGAAATTCCTGGCCAGGCTCATACCTGTCACTGCAGCATCCTGTCCTCTGCTCATGGCCAGCTCAGTGTCCCATCCCAGGTGTTGCAGAACCTCTGTGGCTCTAACCAGCCCAGTTCCCACCTATTCCATGCCCAGGTTTGCCTGCTCCCCCTTCTCTTACCATTTCCACAAAAGTTAGCTTTTTTTCCAGTCCCATTCTTGCCCTCTTGCTCTGTCTCACTGAACATCACTGCTGCAGTTAAATCTGCATGTACCTATGTGCCACCTGCCCTGCTTCCCTCTGGGCCTGCTCTCTCTGTGTGCCCCTGGCCAGCCATGTCCTCAGGTTACCTGTGCTGAGGTCTTACTAATTTCTTGCATACCTACCACTACCACTTCCATATTGCTCCTTAAATGGTGGTTTGGAGTAGGAAAGGAGCTTTGTGTGTGGAGTTTCCAGATGGGTCCCTTCCCAAGCTGTCTGTTCCAGAGCACGCCCCATAGTCCAAGTCTGGAGTACTGGATTGGCCTGACAGCCCAGAACCCGATAGTCTCTTCCCTGCTCTGCCTGTGCCTTTTCAATAATATTCTCGAGGTTTTACTTAAAAACAACATTTAAAAAATCCTGAATGAGGCAGTCATCTTTGTGAGGAAATGAAGGAAGAATCTGCAGGCCAGCACATACAGATTCCAGTAAAGATGTGCTGTAATAGTTTGGTATGTTTAGGAACCACAGCTTCTTGCTATTCTAAAAAAGGAAATGAAAGGCTGAAAATAGCATAATCCCAGGAAAACAGAACAATTGCTGTTGCTGAGGTTAAGTATCTAAAATGAACCCGCGCTGAAAGCAAGTCAGGATTCCCAAAAGAAGGAAACATTTGGGGATTTCCTGTGAAACTCTAAAATGCTGTGATTCTCCCAAAAGAACCTGAGGGCTAGATTTGGGACAGATGCTCTTAAAGCTTGGCCTTGCTGCAGACCCTAGTGCCCCTGTTTCCCACAGCCCCTTCACCAGTTTAAGAGTCCTGGGTCTGTTTCTGTTAAACCTCAGTTCAAGACCTGTCAGATCCATATTAAGCTAGGCTTTACTGAAATGACATCCTGCAGTGCCTGCTCCTCACTACTTCACTACAGAAGCCCAGGAGCTTCTGTATTCATGACTGCCTTCCCCTGTACACATTCTTCAGCTCTTCCTTCCATTTCCCTTTTTAGTTGTTAAACCTAGACTTGACACTCTCTGGTTCCATTTTGGAGAAGGTTTCTGTGGGTCAGGCAGGTCCACCCAGACTGCACGGTGCAGGTGAGAGCTCTGCCCACCCGCTGTATGCACTGCCTGTCCCAGACTGATGCCCTTCTCCCATCCTTTCCGCAGTGGCTGAAGGACCCTGGGCCCCGCAATGAGAAGAGGACCCTGTTCTGTGACATGGTGTGTTTCCTGTTCATCACTCCCCTGGCAGCCATCTCGGGCTGGCTGTGTCTGCGAGGGGCCCAGGACCACTTGCAATTCAACAGCCGACTGGAGGCCATCGGACTCATAGCACTCACTATAGCACTTTTCACCATCTACGTCCTTTGGACACTGGTAAGTGCCAGCTGCTAGGGTGCTAGGTTCCTGCTCAGACAGGAGCTGGAAGTACTGGCTCACACCTCATCAGTGCCACCTGCTATTTCTGCCTCCCTGTGTGACAACATCTTGGGCTCTTCCACTTGAAAGTATCTTCATGTGTAAGCTGCTAAAGTTGTTGCTGAGAATGGAAAACCACTTCCTGGTCATCTGCTTTCCAGACTGTCACAGTGTTCCCCAAGTGTCACGTATCTGGCACAGATGTGCTGGAGCTGGGATAGGGCTGGGGCTGGGTGGGAAGGGCTTGGGACTGGGTCAGGCAGTGGCCCATCTGTGGTTCAAGAAGAAACAAACTGGGCGGTGCAGAGGAAAAGTAAAATATGGAATACATTTGACTCCTAAATAATTTACCACCATATCCCTCTGTGCTTTTGCTGCTCAGCACAGAGTGGCTGTGCCCAGCTGGCATGCAGACTGGCCTTCGAGGGGGTCTCTGGCCACAACTAAACAAAATCCTACGCAGTATTTTTAAGGTCTGTAGAAGGAGCTCTCTGGCCCTGGGGAAAACTCTGGCTTCTCTGATGCTGGGTTGTGTAGTTGGCCCTAAGTCAAGGCTTGGTAGCCAGCCCACACTGGCCCACTGCTTCGTGGGGGGCACTGGGGATTGCTGAGAACTTGCACTTGAGCCAGTCTGGGTGTTGAATTGATCTGTGCTGGGAGAGAGCTTACTGCTGATGCCTTGTTTGGCATCTCTGGATGTGCTGAATTAGGGGATGAGGAGTTTATAGCTTGCAGGGAGCCAAGAAGAGCAAGACAGGGAATGTGGGTTTGGGTGTGGCACAAGCAGAGGATCAGTGGGGCTGCCTGGCTCCTCTCCAGGGCCCGGGGGCTGCCAGGCCAGGGACTTCCCTCTGTTTCCCATTCACTTTTTTTGTCTTGTGTTGCTGAGTGGACTTCTGGGTTTCTATCTTGATGTTGGCTCCCCTGTTACAAGCCTTGTGTGTGCTCATGCCCTTTCAATGCCCTTTTCCAACTGCTTGCAGAGAAATACCATTTTGGGAAGTGAAGAAGTGCACTTGATGCAGGAGAAATAGTGGGACCCCAAAAAGCTGGCAGCCCTCTAATAGATACAGCAATTCCCCAGTCCATTTCCTTCTTGTCTCCTGTTCCAATTTCTCAGAGTAACCCCTTCCCCTGGGGCTGGACATTCCTTACAACTCTCCTCCACCGACCTGGGAGCCAGGGCAGGATGAGTGGGTATTGCAGCAGCCCATGCTCTGGGGACAAGAGTGCCTGGGGGCAAAGCTGGAGCCACTCCTAGCATGGGAGCCATGGAGGAAGGTGCTGTGTGTTCCTGCATGAAGCTTGTTTCCGTAGGAAGCCAAGCTAAAATTGGAAACCTTTAGAGGAAGTGTTTCCATCTTCTCTCAGGATTGGTGGGGAGGAGCTGGAAACCTGGAGGAAGTGGAAAAATGTTTGTGCAGTAACAAGTCCGTACTAAAATGGCTCTAATTCTGCTGTGCTTCACTTTTCCTCGAGCAGAGGAAGGCATTAGGTGAAGCCCCTTTATTCATACTCAGCTCATTCAACCCTGGGCTTTGCATTACAAGGGGCTGATGTGTGGGAGGAGGTTCATGGCTGTAACCAGTGTGAGGGTTGTGAGAGAGGCTGTAGCCAAGCCTGCAGCATCTTCGTGAGGAACAGGAGCCTTCTGTGAGGTTTCCACCATCAGCTCCCCATTCTCTGAACTCTGGGACTGTTTGTCAGTGAACAGTTCTTATTGCCACAGTCCCTCTGCAGCAGGAAGGAGGGGTGTGCACAGCTCAGTAAGCTCAACTACCTCAGTGCCACAATGACACAGCTTCATTTCTCATAAAATGTGTCACAGACCCATCCAGAAGTAATAGTTTTACTGAGTTTTCTGTGTCAGATGCACTTCCTGGTATGTCCTAGTTGCCAACTAAACGCTTCCTGTAAGAAAGCCTGATTTAGATCAGTGGCTGACTGGATTCGGTATTTAAGCTGAGCTTGAAGCTCCCCTCGCAGGGCTGCTCTGAAACTGCAGGGCCAGCTCCTTTCTCTGCTGGGCCGCTCTGGGTCCCTCTGGCCTTCACATCCTCCCCGTCCCCCTCCGGGTAAGCAAGTCTCCCTCGCCACATGGTTATCAGGAAAAAACGAGTCCAGCTGCTGTCCTCTTGTTTCAGACAAAGGAGGGAAGGGTTTTGTGCAGGTCTAAGAAGGTCCCTTGGGATCTGTGAGATGGGAGGAGGCTGGTTGGATTCAGACCCTTGTTTTGCTCACCCAGCATGCCGGCTGCAGCCTGAGGCTGGATGCGTTATAGCTCATTCCCACCAGATTTCACCAGTCTGGACCTAAACCCAGCTGAGCCAACCCCGTTCCACTCTGCTGCTGCTGCCCAGAAGGCCCCTTTGTCTGTGCCCCACTCAGCCTGGTGTCACCAGGAAGGGATTCATTGCTTGTCAGAGGCTGGGGACGTGGAGTGCCCCAAACTGAGCCGAGGTCAGTGCTGTCTCCCTTGCCTCGGGATAAGAGGTCCCCAGAGGCAGAGGGGTGCTGGCATTGGGCTGTCCCTGTGTGTGCTGTGTCACGAGTGGCAGGGGTTGGTGACAGAGCGCCGCGTTCTCGCCCGCCAGGTCTCGTTCCGCTACCACTGCCAGCTGTACTCGGAGTGGCGAAGGACCAACCAGAAAGTCCGCCTGATGATCCCAGCCTCGCGGAGCCCTCACCCCATGCCCCACTCCCTCCTCTCCGCCAAGCTCATGAAGAAGACCGCGGATGAGACCACTGTCTGAGCCATCCCGCAGCCGGCCAAGGTGGAGGCTTGAGTGTCCCCACAGGCCCAGGGAATGTGGCTGCTGTGGGGGCACTGGAAAACAATCATCCCACCCAAAGGGACTCTGTGCTCAGCACATGCTTTAGACCTTGGCAAAGAGACACATAATCAACATCTGTGTGTGAAATGGCCCAAAAGAGCCTGATGGCAGAAAATGCCTGTCTGCAGGGACACTTTCCTATAACGAAATACCATATGTGGAAAACATCTCCCTCTCTCTATATATATATATATCTATACATAATATTATTTTTTAATGGCCATGCATATTGTGTTTCAATCCTTTTGTGTTGATGTTCTAAGCTTCAGGATAGAAGCTGGTAACCTGATCTCATTCAGAGGTTAAATCAATGCCTTTTCTCCAAATGAGCATATGAAGAACACTTCATCAACCATTCTTGAAAGTCCCCTTCTCCTTTGCACTAAATTGGTTTTGATATACTGCAGCAGCCTTCCTGTTACTCTTTAGTCTCTTTTGTGGTGTTCTGTCCTTTCTAGAAAGTTGAGTGTTTTTAATAATTATTATAATCCCAGAAGGAGTAAAATGACGTAATACCGAATGGAGACATTTTGTATTGTAAAGTACTGTAATTTTGAGAATTTCAAATTCAGTTTCAGAGTGAGAGAATCTTTTCCGGTGCAGACATGATCTCACAAAATGCTTTCCTTGAGATCCTGGCTCATCCCCAGGACTCCGATGCACTCAGCCCTTGGTCTGTCTGGCAAAGGTAGATGGAGGATGCAAGGGTGGGGAGAGATGGCTCCATACTAGCTAAACCCACCATTGCCTTTTGCTTTGAAAAGATTGAGAAAGGAGCTTTTCTGAACCCAGAAGGTGGGAGTTGGAGTCTCTGTTTGCTGATGTCCTTTTGCCACCTTGAGGCTGGACCTCCCGTAGCATCAGTTTCACACGTACCTTAGGGGACAGGCCATGCCCTGCAGTGCTGGCAGGATGCAGGTGCTCTTGGCTGTCTCTGCGCTTTATTTGCACATTCCAGAGGAGCTGCTGGGATTGGATTTATCCCTGGTAGCGCTGCCTGCCTGTTGTATCCTCTAGTGAAACTCCCCCAGTTTGCTGATTCCCAGAGAACAGGCTCTGGGTCCCTTGTCCTGTGGGGCCAGTGTTCCTCCTCCTCCTCCTCCTTTCACCTGCATTTCCAGCACATGCAGCTCTCAAAGCCCTCTGTCTTGGAGTGCCCCCTCTGCCAAGAGTCCCCCTGGTTTGGTTTTGGTCCTTGCCTCTGCCACCTCCTCACCCTGCCAGACAGTGCTTGTACCTGGTGCTGAGCTTTCCTGAGCCTCCTGAGTGGCACAGGCCGAGGATGCTGGCAGTGACACTGCATTGCCAAGTGCTCCAGAGGTGTGTGCAGGTGCTTTGCTGGAGCCTGGGCTCTGGCTCCATGGTGGTGAGGGTAGAGAGCAGGCAGGAGGCAGGTTCTGAGGGGCCTGTGTGGTGGTCATGCACTATGTCCCTGTGCCCCTTTGCTGAAAGCGAGTGGATCAGTGCAATGCCCTGCAAGATGGACATCTGTAATTTCCTGAATTCAAAGCACCTCCTCCTCCTCTCTAGCTGCAAAGCAGGATGTGTTTCCTTATGTGTTCCTCACCCTGAACTGGAAGTTACTGAACTGGAAGTGGCCTGAGCAGCAGCGACCTGTGTGCCATCTTCCCCAACAGGATTGCTCAGCCCTGGGCCCTGGTGTCTATATCCTCACCTCTTATCTCCTCTCCCGGGGTTCTGGTGCAGCTTGGGGATACCCTGATACATCTTGCAGCAGCCTCTCTGTGCCCTGGGGGCTGCTCTGAACTAGTCTCTATTTCAGGTGTGAGGGACTGGTGTGACTGCGGGGTGAATGTCCTCTGCTACAGCCAGGCTTCACATCTCCGCTCCACATCTTCTTAGTCAGCCATCTGACTGTCCCTTCCCTTCTTCCACACACTCATGGGTGTCTGCCCTTTTCCAAGTCATGCACTCATGCAGGGATTACTCTGCTCCTGGTACTCTTGGTGGAGAAGCTGCTGCAGCCCAGCTCCAGTCCCAGTCCTTGCTCCAGTCCCATCCCATTCCCACACAGGCGCTCCCTGCTCTGCACACCCCTTCCATGGCAGCAGGCTCTGCACCACTGCTCTGTGCCTTGTCCTGGGTGCCCCTTCCTTCAGCCCCTTCCCAACAGCCCCCTTGTCACCAGGACATCACCAATGAAGAAAAATGGGGGAGGGGAGATGGTTGAACCTTCCCAGCCCTGGCTGCCTCCCAGGAGCTTGGCCCCACAATGCACCAAATTCTGGCAGGTGATGAGGAATGCTCTCTCCCACAGCACATCCTCAGGCTAAGGACTTAATGGAGCCAGTGTTCCAGTTAAGAAACCCACTGTCAATCCAAAAATGCAACTGTGAAAGCCAGAAGCCCCTGGCTGAGGCAGTGGGGGCCCAGCCCTGTATGGCTGCAGCTGCACTCAGCATCCTTGGCTTTATTGTCATTGCAAATAATGGGAGTTGTTGCATGTGCCCCTGTAAGATCTAATAGTGACTCTTTGAGTCTTGTCCTCCTTCCCAGAGGAGATGTTAAGCTCATGGATGTGGGCAATCGGTGTCTGACCCACCAATTCCAGTGCATTCTGGGGAAACGGGCTGTGCAATGATGTAAATAAAAGTGCGACAAACTTTGGGCTGTTGTGTTGTTATTGGAGGAAGCCAGGGTTGCCTCCCTGAGAGCAGCCTGGTACCTCCTGCCTGGGGCAGCTGCCTTGGCCAGCCCCCAGGGCCCCAGCAGAAGGTTTCAAAGTTGGACAAAACCCAGGGCTTTTGTCATTTCTGGGCAGTTCCCTGTCAGTGTACAGAAGCTTGCGATAATGTTTGGGCCAAGTCAAGAGTCCTTTGGCCCCTGGCTGGGCCGGGGATGTGTTTGGGGCTGCATGGGGAAGCCCTGGTGCTGCCATGATGCCACCCCACAGAGGCTCCTGATGCTGCTCCTGTGAGTTATGTGACCCAGGCCTGCCCACCACCCTCCAGCCCAGCCCCTTGCTCCAGGGCTGTGGGAGATGTGGACATGTCTGCAAACCCACGCCCTTGCTTGGGTCATGGTGGGGTGTGTCCAGCTGTGTTCGAGTGCGTCTGAGTCAGAGCTGTGTCTGTGTTCATGCTGTGTCCAGGCTGTGAGCTGTGCCCAAGTGTGCAAAAGCTGCTGGCAGCTAGCTGCAGGGCAGGAGCCTTGCTCTGAGTGCTCACTACCAACTGGCTCTGAGAGTCATCCAGGGCCAGCACCGTGGCAAGGGCTGTAGAGCATGGAACCTTGGGGCAGAGACTTGGGCAGCCATCGTTTCCTGTTCTGTGGGGCAGTGAGGAGGCCCAACATCCCCTGCACCCTTGGCCCCCGGCCCTGGATCTGTGTTGCAAAGCTGGTCACACCATACTTGCAGTAAGGGGTTGGAAATTGTGAAGCTGCTCATTTAAAGTGCCACTCAAAGCACTGCAACAATCAAAGTTGGATGCATTTCCAAGGCCCTGGACAAGGCTTTAGCCTTGGGCAAGACTTTGGATGAGTTTCCTGGGTAAGCTGTCAAATCAAGGGTTTTCTGGACTTGTTTATCTTAAAAAAAAAAAAAAAAAAAGGTTTTAAAAAAGGGAATGCCCTGGTTGGCTCAGCCAGTCCTTTAAAATAAAACTGTGATGCCACACGGCAATCTGACAGGGTGGGTGAGAGAAAAAACAGCATCTGCAATAGCAAGAACAGTGTAAAAAGAGCAGATGTCCCAGAGAAAGGGGGCAATGGGGAAAAGGAAACAGTTTCATGGGAAGGGTGTTCAGTCACAGTTGCATGGCTGATGTGCCAAATCCAGGCAGGCTTTGTTTGGAGCATGTCGACAGACCAATGCTGAGAAGAGCATGTTCATTGGGGTGCCCCCACTGCCCAGTCCTGCACCCTTTTTCTGTGGGAGCAGGAGGGTTCCAGGGGTCTGATCACACCCTGCTGTGGACCAAGGGCTTTGGGAGCTTGGGAATTGCTCTGTGGCCTCCATGTCCAGGCACCAGTTAAGGAGGCAGCAGTCACTGCTGTGATGTGCTGTCTGTTCCCACTCCTGGCCCCCACTGTCATCCCAAAACCACTCAGAGCCCATGTGAGTCCAGCCTTGCTCAAGGACCCTGGTGTTCCTTAAGCCTTCCTACCTACCCATTGTGGCTCTGGCATGCAGAGATCTCTAGCACATGAGAGCTGAATTTAAACTCTCCTGAGTCTTTGCAGTGCAATTCTGCATGAAATTGTTTATTTCTCACACAAATGCTGCAATTACACAACTCAGCTCCCAGAGAGCTGATTTTTCAAAATTACATTTTTGGGGGGCATATCAAAAACAAAACACAAAAAAGCACAAAATCTGCCTCCTCCAAACCACAAAATTCCAGTGAGGAAATTCCCAGACACCAATCTGTTGAAAACCCAACTGTTCTCCAGTCTGAGGGACTGAGCTGGCTTTGAGAAAGGATTTTCTTCTGATTGAGGTAGGTGTCCCTAAATACACAGCACAAGTCTTTTGGGGTGTTTTGCATTACAAAAGACAAAATACAGAACTAACTATCTGCTGTCTCCTTACACCAGCCTTCTGCTATGAACCTCTGTCATGGTGTAACCCCAGCTGACAACACTGCACAGTCACACACCACCCTCCAAGGAGGATAGGGGAGGGGGGGAGGAAAAAAACACCTTCTATTTGAAATAAAAACAGTTTAATAATTGAGACAAAGTAGTACATAATATTCATAATGATAATAATAATTGTAATGAAAAAAAAAATACAAACCCCAAGTGGAACAAGTGATGCCCAATACAGTTGCTCACCACCCACTGATCTGTGCCCAGCCTGTCCCCCAGCAGTGATTGGCCCCTTCCAGGCAGCTCCCCCAGTTCACACACTGGGCAAGACGTCCTGTGGTGTGGAATATCCCTCTGGACAGTTCAGGTCAGCTGTCCTGGCTGAGCTTCTCCTGGCTTCTTGTGCAGCTCCTTCCTGGCTGAGAATGACACACTGGAAAGTTCTTGGCTTGGGTAAACACCACATGACTGATGGTTTGGTTGTTCCTGTCACTATTATTGTCACCCTAAATCCCAAACCCAGCACTGTGCCAGCTACTAAGAAGAAAGTTAACTCTATCCCAAGCAAAACCAAGACAGTCTGAGGCTTCTGTCCATGGAGAGTAGGAAGTACCTCACTGGGAACAGAGATCCCTGGGTTTCCCTAGTCTTGGTGCTACCACAGTGGAAGAGGCTTAGGGGGCAGATACCTGGGCTTGACCCAGTGCTGCAACTCCTTGCAGCTCCTGGAGTAGAGAAGGAAGACCAATACTGTTGCCTGTGTCCAGATGTCACCACAACGGTGACAACTGAGGTGGCACTAAAGAAGGTCCAACCAGAAAAGTGTTTGGAGATGAAATCTAGGCTGGACCCAGCAATGTCCCCCTTCATCTACATCCACCTTCTCCTCTCCTAATGATAGAATTTAGCAGGATCCTGTGAGGTGGGACTTTGATGGGGCAAGATCAGAAAATGGCAGATGTGTGGAAATTGCCTCTCCTGTGGATTTCAGACACAGCTCAGCACTGTGCTTTCCTTTCTGGGCTGCCCATAACTGCTGCTCCTGCACTGCTACCAGTGCTCTGCTGCAAGAAATGTGCTTGGTGCACATCAGGCAAGGAGAGGCTCTGGGTGCGTGGGGAAGATAAGTGTTATCATGAGTATCCAGCTGTGTTTGGGGTTTTTTAACTTAATTGAAAAAAGCCAGAGGCAGGGCACTACTCCAGCACTCTTGGAGGAGCTGGACTCTGCTGTATTTTCCAAGGCCTCGTACAGAGCAGCTCTGCAGTGCCCTGGCACTCAGTGGTGGTCCCTCCCATGGGAACACCAGGCATCAAGCTCCTCCCTGCACCGAGTCTCTGTGCTCCCTGTTGTCCCTGCAGTCCCAGCTGAGGGGTGGGGGATTGAAGGAGGCTCTGTTTTGGCATCCAGCTCCATGACCTGCCAGTCCTCCCCTTGGTGGCCAGAGGATCCATGTGAGGAGAAGCCAGCAGGATGCACGACCCTCTCAGTTCCCAGCACCAATCTCAAGGTGATGACATTCGCCTTTCCAATCTCTCCCCTTCCCCCCCAATTTCCCTCCCTGTCAGGGGCACAGCTTGAGCCATGAGTCCATCCCCACCCAGAGCCACGGGCGCAGCCTCTCCCCAGCACATGATGCCAAGCAGAAAGCAAAGATTGGGGCTTCACTCTCAGCATCAGCAAAAGTCACCTGCTTGTCTGTGAAGTCCAGGCAGACCTGGATGGCCCTGGGGTGGCAGGTAAGGTGCAGGGGGGTCCAATCAGGATCACTGAAAGCATGGTACTGTCCAAACCACTGCCCCACAGCCCAGATCCCCTCCTGGGGCGTAAAACTGAGGACCCCCTTCCTCTTGACAGACTCCTGGGCCACTCCCACAGCCCACCAGTCCCCTGCCTTGACCACCTCCACCTCCCAGCAGTGTCTCCCCGCAGCAAAGCCCTGGCTGCCCAGCACACATGGCTCCGTATCAAACCGCTCCGGGTTGTTTGGCAGCAAGGTCCACTCATCCCCCCGTCCAACCCCTCGCTGGTCACTGGCCAGAATGAGGAAGGGATTGGCGGTGTCTGGGTCCAGAGTCACATCAGCTGGGGACAGAGGAGGAGAAGCTGCTCAGAACAGGCAGCCCTGGGGCTGCACCCACCCCAGCAAGAGAAGGGACAGGGTGAGTTCCTTTTCCCTGCAGTGTGAAAACCCCCCCTAGCTGGACTGTCCCTGGCTCCCTGCTGCCCCAATCCTGTCCTTGCCCCAGGGGCCTGCACACATCCTGGCCAAGAGGACCTCAGTTTCCTGGAGGAGGAGGCACCTGAATGGGTGGGTGCACACCTGAAGTACAGCCACCTGGACCTGAGCTGGGGTGTCTCTGGTGCTGAAAGAGGAGAACAGGCAGATCAGGGCACAAACCAGTGCCAGCCATGGTAGATGTTACTCTGAGACCCATTACCCATGGCCCCAAATCTACATCTCTTTCTGTAAGCAATGGAGAGGGCCAAGGATTTCAGCTCAGGAGCCTTTGGTGCTAGAGCTGGGTCTACAGAGAAGCACCAAGAGTTCAGCTGGGAGTATTGCAGCCACCAAGTCCCAACCCATGAAAAGTCTACTCTGGGGACAAGGTCCAGTGTTTTGACCTCCAATAGTTGTCCCACAGCAAAAGCAGGATGCATTTTCTTCTCAACAGAGAAAGAAATTCCTTCCTCCCCTTCTGAAAACTCACCTCTTCCACTCATGTCCTTCACCTCATCAATCAGGGTCTCACTTTCTCCATCCTGGATGCCAGCACATCAATCCAGCACACCACAGTCAATCAACAGCAGAGGAAACAGGATTCACTTCTGAAAGTGGGAATTGCAAGACACAAGGGCTGAAGATGATAAAGCAGAGAAGAAATAATGGAAGGGTCACAGCATCCAGTACTTTTTAGACAGCCAGTCTAAAAAGGCTAACAGACCTGTTCAGCCTGCAGATTGGCTCCAGGAAAGCAGGTTTGGGATGGCTTGGAAGGTCTTCAGTCTGCTCCTCACTCCTCTGATCCCCTCATCTGCTCAGGGCTGGACTGAGCTTGCCCAATATTTCCCGTTTGTTTGTGTGAGCAGGGCACAGTCCAGGGGGCTGGATGGCCTGGAGGACAGAGCTGGGAGTCTGTCTGGGTACCACCCCACTGAGCTTCCACCTCCCCTCCTCTGGGCAATGACCTGCTATGCCCTGAAGCTGCCAGCCCACGTGGGACCTCATCCAACACCTCATCCAATTTGGCAATTCCTCCTGTTCTTGCAGTGCCCAGTCCTGTTTACATCACAGGGTCTACTACATCTCTGCTCCCTTGGCCCAGCTGCAGGTGGGTGATAAGAGCCCCTGAGTGCTGGAGGAGTCTGTATCTCCCTGTGCAGGACGCTCAGAGACCTCCTGGGCCATGGCACCACAGGCATCTCCAGCCCTTTGGGATGGCACCTGGGGACACCAGATGCAGAGCAGTGGCCCATGCTCTGCATGTCAAGGTTGCATTCTGTGAAAAGGGGAGGTCTGGCTCCTGTCCTGGCTGTTTGCCCAGTTTTGTCCTGCTGCATGGGCTCAAAGTGGAGATGTTTGTGGGGCATGTGCCACCTTGACTGCTCAACTGGTAAATGGGGAACAGCATGTGTTGGGCTTTGTATCTCACCACCTCTCTGTTCTCCAGACAACTCTTCATGTGTCGAGGGACGATGGCCTTATTCCCAGTCCCAGGGAACACAAGGCATTCCACTCTTCTGTGTCACATCACTCTGGAAGGCACCAGCTAAGCACAAATAAAGCAGAATGCAAGGGCAGCTGCTGCCAGGTGGCTTTGTAGACACCTGTGTGAACCCTCTACCTGCCTGAAATCCCTGCCTGGAGCTTGGCTGCCTTGGCCAAGCTCACTGACTAGTTCCACTTTACCCATGACCAGCTCCTTTTGCACCTTTTTGGTTTGTCTGACACCTTGTCCTCCCCCAGTCCTTCCACTCCACATGGCTTTAGTACTCACATTCTTCCCTTGGCACACACAATTGTCTGGGACACCCAGATTTGCACACCTGTGCAGGCTGGATTTCCCTGGAGCCATGCCCATGGAATTGTGATCCCATCAGTAAGTTAAGTTACAAGGTTCAATTATTACACTTCTTTCTGCTATCTTTTGTTGATGGTGGTGGTTAGGATTTTTCCTTTTTTTTTCTCTCAGTGAGTTTTCTCCGATTTATTGCTAAGAGACAATAGCGACCGATACTTAAGAGACACAAAGGATATGGCCGAGGAGAAGGGGGAGGAGTGCAGTTGGCTGCTAAGGCAGCTGAGGGCATTCTCTTGGGAAGGGCAGAGAGATCTGGTGTAGCAGAAAGGGGCATTAGCTCTCTCGCTATCGACATCAGAGGCAGGCTGCGGTCACCGTGGGGAGAATTCGCCACCACTGCGGGATGCCATCTCCTGCTGCCTCCTACCGTGAGTGAAACTCCGCTCCTGAGGGCGGCCTTTGTATTGGGACCTTATTAACATCTGCCTTACCAAACAACGGACCCTCACCATGTACTCGGGTGCCTCAGGGGAAACCCCGGGATCCCCAAGACCCCTCTGCCTCCAAGAGAGCCTCTCCAAGTGGTGTTCCAGAGCCAGGCGGCTCCTGCCCAGCCCTGCCGCTTCTCTGCCACTGCTCCAGGTTTTCACTACACTGAGAGGAATGACGGGTTTGTATTTACAAACAAGCTGTGGGTCTGCTGATAAGATAAAACTATCACTGAGAGGTAACAGAAACAATGGGATGGATTCCACTGAAGGATGAAAAAGACACTGAGGAAACACTACGAATTCCACAAGAGTTCAGAATTAAGAAGAGGGTTATGCATTGGGGAAGGGGGGGGTCTCAGATATTAGACTTTCCAGGGAGTCTGTACCTCTCAAGTCCCTCAGCCTATGGGGAAGGAGAGAAGGGACAAGCGGCCGGGAATTAGGATAAAAAGGAGGCTGCGCCCTCCAAAAATTTGAGAGACCCCAGGGGAATGCCCCACGGCCTCTTCCTTTATTTGAATAAAGTAAAAGGACTCCTCTGTCTCCTTTTTGGACAGAAACCTCTGGTGTTTGTGGATTAATTTTCCAGACAACTGTAACCCAGCACCCCTGCCTGCCTGGACGCTCCTCAGCTCATGCTACAACTGTGGAGTTTCTGTTACATTTCATTTGCTACTCTGGAGTTTGCTCATCCCTGCAGCTCCAGCTGCCGCTCCACGGTTCCTGCTGCGGCCCGTTTTGGCCATTGCTGTGTGGAGAGGCGGCCGAGCTCGCGCCACAGCGCCCCCTGCAGCTGCAGGGGAATCATCGCACCTGCCCTGCCCGGCCGGGAGCCAACAGCGCCCCTGCTGGCTGTGAGCGGAACTGCACCAACAGGGAAAGTGGCCGCGAGAAGGCCGGGACCGGGTCTGA